>NC_072788.1:3192621-3492621 GCF_022539595.1 Amphiprion ocellaris
GTCTCATTTTTGTAATATTTTGTCTTGTTTTTGTTGTTTTTTTTTTGTCTGACTCTTTGTCGTTTGCCTTATGTTTTTGCCGTTTTCTTTCTCGTTTTTGTCATTTTGTGTCTCATTTTTGTAATATTTTGTCTTGTTTTTGTTGTTTCTTTTGTTGTTTGACTTTTATCATTTGTCTCATGTTTTTGTTGTTTTGTTTCTCACTTTGGCCGTTTTGTGTTTCCTTTTTTTCTTGCTTGTGTTTTTTGTCAGATTTTTGTCATTTTGTGTTTTACCTTATTTGTGCATCGTTTTTGTCGTTTTGTGTTTTTTTGTCTCGCTTGTTTATTTTTTTAATCATTCTGTTTCTTTTTTGTCATTTTTTGTCTCGTTTGTGTCATTTGTGGAATTTTTTTGTCTTTTTTTGTCCATTTTTTGTCACTTTGTAATTTTTTTTAGCAATTTTTTTTGTCTTGTTTGGTTTGTCGTTTGTCTCATTTTTGTATTATTTTGTCTCGTTTTTGTTGTTTTTTTGTGCCTTGTTGTAAACACTCTGTGATCTGAAAGTTGTAATGTGCAAATGATAAACTGATGCATAATGTTGTTGAAATAGATTTTTTTTCTTAACAAATTTCAGGTTATTCATATTTTTTTGCAAAACGATAGTTCCTTAAAGGTGAACATTTTCAGATTGTATTTTTTTGGCACTAAAACAAAGGAAAAAGTTGGATTTGTGGTTATTTGTAGGTTATTCTGCTGTGATTTAACTGGTCCGGCCAACTTCAGATCAAACTGGCCCCTGAACTAAGATGAGTTTGACACCCCTGACTTAAAAGGACACACCAGAGTCTTTCCACACGACCATCCACTGACTTTACAGTCACGAAATGACATCAGGCTGCTGCAAAATCACACAAGCCCATCTACTTGGTTGTAACTTAGCATTTTGCCTTTTTGTCCAGGAGTTGTTGACCTCCTTTGTAACATTTTAGCAAAGGTGAGGTTTGATGTTTGATATTTGAAATGCATTTGGATTCAAAATTAATCAGTTGTGTTATGATGTGGACAAACAAAGAGTTACAGCTCTCATTTCAACATTCCTCATCATTGACTGCCAGAGGCTCCTAATGGACGATCCACTGGTACCAATCAATACCAGAATGAATAATTTAATTAACCCATGTCACATGTATCATATCAGAGGTGGATGACGCTACCAGATATCACTAAAAAGCCATTAATGCAATGATCACACCCCATTGAACAATGTCTCACAGCAGTGAGGACTGCTCTGTTTTTGGTGCCATGACTGTAATCTTACTTGAGTATCTTGAGGGGAATAGAAGTGTCCTTGATGGCAACGATGACCCCACCGTGGTCCAGATACAGGATGTGATGCTCCTCCTCGAAAACCTTCAAAAAGCAACATTACAGGTTGGAAATCACGTTACGAATGCACTCATTTTTTTGTGCTCATCTTGCTAAGCTGCAAAAAGTACTTTAATACCCAGCTGGTATTCAGTTTAGGCTTCAAAAAATAAACTAGATGGATATTAAATTGGATCTCAGACCTCCTCAGATTGTTCTCAGAGCGGAGGGAGAGAGCAGAGGAGGTTGGGAGAGGAAGAAAGACTTATACAAGAAGAAGCGTGTGAGGACGTGATGTACCTGTCTCCATGTCTTCCCACAGTCTGAAGTGATGTACATCTCTTCCTTATACTCCACTAGCTTGGAGCCCAGGTTACCTGAACAAAAGATGAAGAATGGAGAATTTCATCAGGCAGGAAGGCTCAGGAGGCAGGCAACAATAACAGATTCAAACACAGAGCGAACAGATGCAGGGAGACTAGACTGAAAAACCAGAGAGGGAGCCGCATGGGTTGAGGATTTCTAGCTTACAATTTTTTTATTGCTTTGCTGTTTTTTATTAACAATTGACCAGAAGGGAAGACTGCGCCTTGGAGAAGTGTATGAATTTATAATTTCTCAAAATTAGAAAGTAAAGGTTTTCTTTTGGACCAAAGCCTGTCATGGATGGATGCATATGTCACATGAAGGCGGGTTATACTTTATTGCACAGTTTTTTTTTTGTTTTTTTTTTTTAACCTTTTTTTAAACAATATTAATGGAAACCTATTACTTTATTAGAGAGGAAAGGCAATTGATAATGTTAGGAATGGTAAGTCAAGTCTAGAATACGACATACAAAATAGTAATGAGATTTTAAAAAAAGCACTACATTATAAAACAAGTCAAAAAGCTGACTTTCACATATAAAGATGTGAAGTTAAAATGCTGAGAAACTAAGTTATGAGGCAAAATTGAATCAATTTGACTTAAATTTCACTCAAATCTTAATTTTGAACCAGAAATACCAGTTTGTACTTTAAAGTTTGGTGTTTTACCTCAAAATTCAGACATAATATATCACAGTTTTGACTTAAAAAGCTAAAAAATTCACTTTTCACCTTATAAATTTCCTCAGTATCATCACATACTGGCTTATAATGTGTACTTTAAAGTGTACTAAATTAAAAATGTACTTGATAAATCTAAATCTCCAAACTTTCATTCAGTTAACACACTATATATTGCAAAAAACTAAAGTGCAAAAACAACATGCTGAGTTTCCTTATTGAAGGTTTGTGTCAGGCTATTTGTTGGCCTTGTGGATTAATGTGTGTAGTTGTATTGTCACTGGAAGGTTGTCAAATATCCAGTGCAAAGAGGTTACTGAATCTAATTTCTGATCCCAAAATCACTCCCTATTTACTATTAAGCAAACTATGTTATGTCCACCACATATTTGATTCTTTCATACGCAACATAATATCCTCATAAATTAGGATAATGGAACAAAAACTGTACAATATGTACACCGTATTCTACTAAAGTTTTGCAAAAACTACTCCTGAAACCGTATACCCAGGGGTTAAATTAGTACAGGACTATCTGCTATACACTCTTCAATATCACTGGGGGACGCAACAACAATATATATATTTTCACTCTTCTTTGTTTTAATACATCAAACAGTGACAAAAGCCATTTTTGCATGGGACTGGTATCACCTGAAGGCCTCATGGCATTTAGAAATGACTCCTGTATGTGTGTGTTTCATGAAGAGAAATCTGTTTTTTATTTTTTGTAAATTTACTGATATTATCCATCGATGTGCTATTAAGAGGCTGCCATATATTGGCTGTGTTGATGCTGCTGAAAGACGACTAATTAATCCATCCATCTAAGCATCCAACTTGATTTTACTACTTTTGGATTCGAGCTGACTGTGAATGGGGCATCATGCTGTGCCGCTACTTGAAATTTGCACCCAAACCGTTCCAAACTTCCATTTATAATTGCCAAGGTGGGAAAAAAGGAGTGGAGAAAACAAAACAAAATAATAAAACCTGAGAAAAAAGTAAGAAAACCACAAAGGTGCTGATTTGGATGGCACTGAAATGTCTCGGGGCTATTGTGTTTGCTGGAATATGAAATGGCAGGTCTGCATGGGATTAAGATCACAGAAGACGTTTTTTTAAAATGATTAGACAGACTTTATGAAATGCAGCAACTTGCTGACACTGAATGTTTGACAGCGTTTCCCAGCATACAGTCAGTGGGTTTCATCAGAAGGCACGTTGCAAATAAATTCCCTATTTTGTCCATTAGATGGAGCAGACGGCTTTGACTTTTAGACCTTCTTCACACCTGATATGCAGAATGTCCTAGAACTGGATCACCACTGGAACGGCTAGACCAATAAAAACAATGCAGCAGAATAGCATCCCTTATACCTGCATGAATGCACCGTGTTTGTTGAAAAGTCCAACCTACAGAACTCGCATAATCCAATTATGGACACATTCAAGACAATGGGAACTCATGTTAGTGTTTAGAATGGGTCAAACTCTAAGAAAGGCAGATTCTGTTAGTCCCAGTATTATCGAGGATATTATCTGAAATCCTTTTGAGCCCCAGACAACATCATACAGCTGTTCCTCAAAAGTAAATGTGTAAAATGGATGAAATTCTAGTCGACAAACTTGGACTTTATAGCTTTGTGGTCTTTAATATCTTTTAAATTGAACTTACCATTTTTATTTTTCCAGCAACATTTTATGTGAGTTGTTTTTTTGTTGCTCTGCTGGAAATGGGCTCAAGCAGAAAATGAAAGGCATGACTTATATGGCTTATTTTCTCTATCTCATAAACAGACGCAGGCAGCTCACTCACTTATTTTATTTAGTTTTCAGGCCGCCTTTTTTTTTCTTTTTTTGCGTACATGTGTGTTTTTTTTGTGCTTTCTGTCAGGAATGGCCTGCGTGCAAACAAACACAGTGAAGTATTGAATAAATAAAATTGCTGGCGGTTCAGTGAACTCCTGTGTGTGTTGGAGTGTTCAGGCATGAAGCAGTGTGGTTTAAACTCCACCGCTGCAGAGAGGAAGAGTCAAAGCTCCTTCTCAGGGTAAATGAGAGGTTTGTCTCTGGAGGAGGGACACTTTTTAGATACTGTTGTTCCAGTTCCATCATATATTAAATGGGGCGGGACTTGTCACACTAATAACCCAGAAAATGGTGGAAAAGCTTCAAACATGTTGTGGATTGGTCGTATTTTAACGTTCCGAACCCAGACCAACCTCAAATCAACTTCTGACAAGTAAAAGTGTCCAATAAATCGAGGCTTTTTTCTAAACTTATCCAAGGAGTTTTGGTGCTTAAACTGAACCAGAAATTGAAAGTAAACCTCAATTTAAAAAAAAGGAAACTTACGACTGAGACTGATGGTCTTTTGTCCATCAAGGGACGCGAACCCTGATCATCCAGTTTTTAATTAATTCCTCCATCATTCCTTCTTGCCTCTAAACTTAGGCATTGTCACTCTTTCAAACAGCCCCCTTTTCATTCAACTTTAGAAATTCTGTTTATTTGAAAACTGAATTACCCTCCAAACAAGAATGAGGTTTAGCTGAGACTGTTTTGCATCTCAGTTTAGAGAATCATGACGTAAACTTCATAATTGTTCATGACATGTGAAAAGTTTTCTATAATCCAAAGATATGTATTCAGCATACTTTGACCAACACTACTAAAACCCAAAAGAATTCAATATACTACACAGTGACATGAAGTAACAGAAAAAAAAACCATCAAACTCGTACTAGAGAAACTGTTTCACCACTACACAGGACTGTCTTTACCCATGGATAATAACATCCTTTGCTTTGTGTAGAAACCATTTCTTAGTTAAGAAGCTTTTTGTCTAAATTTCCTAATTCAACTCCTCTCTCTTCACCTTGCATTGTTTTCCCAGTGTGTTGGTTTTTGTAATCAGTTCTGCCATCTTAGTCCCTGTTTTCTGTCTGTTTTCCAAGGGTCTTACATACATATATATATATATATATATATATATATATATATATATATATATATATATATATATATATATATATATATATATATATATATATATATATATATATATCTTCTTCTAGCTTTCACATGAGGCTTGTAAATGTGGGAGACAACATATGTAAAATATAAGGTGAATGAAATATCTCAAAATTTACAACCATTCGCATGTAATAGAAAACTTTTTGTGACTTTAAAGACTTCATAAAGATTCATTGGAGCCTTATTATTGTAGCTGCTGCACACCTTAACACACTTCAACACACATGGACAATTTAAAAAGATGTAAGACAAAGTCAATATGAGATTGAAAGATGTACATCTAACATTAAAGACAGAAATAAAGCATTACTCTGAGGATTGTGTGAATGCACTCCAGTCTGGTTTGGTGAATAAATGTTTGGTATCCTTGCAACACTTTATGTAACTTTTATGTGTTTAACTCTATTTCACTCTCTGTGTGTGCGCTATGTTTAAGGGTTGCAATGGTTCAAAATTTGGCTCATTGGTGGCTTCCAACTTGCGTTGCCACTGAGTACAATATTTTGTCCAAATAACCTCTAAAAACCAACTAACTCACCATTAACAGGAGCAGTGTTGCTTGGCTTGCATTCATCCCCTTAAGGTGATGCCAATTTTTAATTCACTTTCTGTTTTTCTTTTTGTTATTTCCCCTCCTCCTTCATTTATTTTTAAGTTTCCATACTATATGATTCTGTTTTTCCGGTGCTGTCAATACCTGCTATAGCTACCTGATAAATTCCTCATGACTTCGTTGCAACAAAAGTACCGTTGCTGCTTCTGTACATGGTGCACTCTTGGACCAGGGACATCGATTGCATTGGTTAATAAGTGTGAAAAAGAGGTCTCCAAGTCAAAAATACTAAAACATATATTAAAAAAATGTACCCACCAGCGCCCATGATGAGACCTGGAGCAGAGTCTTTGGTGTGGACGGTCCCGGACACGTAGGGGTTGTCCGCCCAGCGCAGGTGGAGGTGGAGGTGGCAGTCCGGCTGCATTAAAGACACATGTAGAGAGAATTTAAAGTGACTCACCGACAGCATATACACTGATCCACCATCCAACAGAGGGCGTTAGTGTTTATTTTATAGCAATACATCTCAACAAAGTTGTACTTTAGTGGAATGGTGGGTGAAGTGAAGACACTTGCTCAGCCATGTTTGACGAGTCTTACGACACAGATACCTGATAATCCCACCACGAATACAGCTCAGTCTGGGGTTTTAGGGGCATTAATCACATTTTATTGTGGTAAAGGATATTTAATAGAAGCTTTCAAATGAGATAATCCATCTGCGGATTCACAACGCAAACATTAGTCAGAGGCAGATGCTGAACAAAGTCCATTCTACAAACGACAGTATGATGGTTTCTATTCACACATCTCCTTAGAAGAAATGCAAGAACTATGATTTCAGTGACTGCAGTAAATCAGTAAGGGAGGTAAAGTCGCAGTATGTTAAAAGATCCTGTTTACAGCAAGTAAGTTTAGTTCGATAAGCATTTTAGATGCTTCATGTTGATGAAAACCTCTCTCCAAGATCCTTGTGACCCTACTGAAATCACCAGCACTATATCACATTACTGTGGATCATTTTCCAAAGCCGACTGTGGTGTTTTAGGAGTTTCAGTATGTTTTTGATGAATTGCAAGTTCAGTAGTCTACCACAGTGAACATCATGTTGGCTTTGATTGTGTCATATGAAATATATTCTGCAGTAGTAAAAGTATAAGATTATACAAGTTTGATTTTAGAATCAGTACAAATTTCTGCCAGATTGGTTGTAATTTGGCATGCAGTTTAAAGGAGGGTCTAATTTCCAGCATGAATTACTGATAATCTTGCTTGTTTGGCTAATGTATCCAAGTGACAACCTCCAAGTTAACAAATAAAGCCACAGCAAAGTCACATAAACTGCAGTTCCTCAAATGGCCACTAGAGGCAAGTCAATCTCCACAGACCCCCATGTTAAAATGCTGAAATTACTGCAGAAACAAACATGTTTACAGCCTGGTACAAAAAGCAATTCTGGTCTTGTTTATTTCCTCGTTTATTCCAACTACATGAGAACTTTTTACATAATTCACCTATTTAAATTACATCAAAGCCTAAAGGACGGTCCAAGGCTTTGAGACATTTGCATGACTTGCCTCAGCTCTACTTGTGGTCCAGTAGCAAGATGGTTTATTCATCTTTATACAGAGTCCATGGGTATATCTGAAAATGTGGGGTAAACATCAGACCTTAAAGCTCTAGATAACTTGTAAAGGTTAGGGTTAGGTCAGTGTGAGATTACACATTAAAGACATGACTGGTTAGGGTTACAATGAAAATTAAGTTCAGGTTAACTACAGCTGGGAATTGAAATGTTATCATAATTGAAATTTTGCTTGGCAGTCTGCAGTTTGAGTAGCTCCAAATCTAACATTGTGGTCAATAGATCCATAGAGTGCAACAGTGCAACTATTAGGTGTTCCTTCCACGTGATTTTTCCACAATTTTCAGACTAAGATTTTGATTAATCAGAAGATCATTTTCTCAAGAAAGCATTTAGTCTCTGAAAATGGTCAAAAAATGTCTGTAGAACTTTCCCAAATCCCCAAGTAATGATTTCAAGTGTCTTGTTTTCTCCCAAACCCAAACATATTCAGTTTACTACAACAGAGGACAAAGAAAAGCCTAAAATCCTCACATATGAGAAGCCAGAAGCAGCACATTATTCAAGTGTCGGTTCTTTAGAATGAGAAAGCAGCACATTTTAACTCTACTGTTTGTGCAGTCGAAGCCACAGAAAACTCATTTCATAAAGGGCGCTGAATACCAGTTAGTCTTCTGAGGGATATAAAGTACTTTGTGGTACTTTGCAGCGTTTGGTTTAAAGCAGACTACAACCTCATGCAGACATTATGACAAACGCTTCCTGTGCATCGGGGTCATTTCTCTCAGCCGGTCTGCATCAGGTGGCAAGCTAATGGATACAGCTGACAGTGTTTGCCTGATAAACTGCCACATTAGATAGCACATCTGCTATCTGGCTTTGTCTATCTGGGTGACTAGTGATGTCAGTGTTTGAAATAAAGCTGTCTCAGTGACTGATACTTTAACAACCCAGAGAGCTTTTTTTCTCTCTTTTTCTTGGCAAGGTAACTCTGTTGTAGTATGGATGAGGCTAAAGGGAAGATGAGGTCAATATCAGATGGAACAACGGCGTGCGTCTCGACGCCTGATATTTTGCGCCTCCCTTCAAAATCTGTCAGCTGACTAGAGCGATGGTTCAAATAAAAGACCAGACTCCAGCGTCCCCTTCTATGTGCCTGTGAGGTGTGATGTATGGATATCAGACTGCCAGTGACTCATTGCCTCTTCACGGTGTAACCCCATGGCAGCGACTCTGACAAGATGGATGGCAGAGCTGGAGCAGGCATCTCACACACATTCCTCAAAGTGCAACAACTCATCCTTCCTTCTCTTACTTTGCGTTCACACTCAGAGCAACCTGGTTGACAGGTCTCGGTGTTTTGACGGATTGATGTTTGTGCGAGGTAGCTTCTGCATCACAGAGCGCAAAGTTTGAATATGTTGTGTGTAGTGTGCTGAAGAAGAAACGAATTAAGTACTTGCTCAAAACCAAGAAAAAAAAATCCTATTACATCTGCGCTGTCTGTAGACACCACAGTCCTATTTTCACACTTGAACTTGCTCTATGGCTCTTATCCGGGTCGTTTTCTCCTGACTAGATCCTTGCTTGTGTTGTATCTATTCTCAGATGTACGTCTCTTTGGATAAAAGTGTGTGCTAAATGAAATTGCAGAATTGTAGAAGTTAAAACTAGAATGGTCTTCACATCTGGACATTTTTCAGATGACTCCCAGTCTGTGGAGGTTGAGCAGAAGAACAATATTCCCGGCTAAAGCTTTATGTCCAAATATAAAAAGGGGTTTTACAGAAAATAAAAGAAAAAACTTCAACTTGGCCAAGTATATGTTGCCTGACTTGAATCCAATAGAAGACTTTTAAAAAGAAAGGTACAGCAACAAAAGCCTTCCAGCTGAGGCAGCCAAAAAAGTGTCTAAAAAACAGCAAAGTTTCTTCCCAGAAATCTGGTATCCTCCATGTCTAGGAGGAGGTCATGAAAAATATAGTTGGACGTACAAAGTACTAAAAAATCTGAAGCTCCTACTGTGGGGCCGGCATTTTTATTCCAGAAAACCTAAGCTGTTTTATTGGAGATAAAAGCAAACATGATATTGCTAAAACTAGAAGTAATGCAAGTATGGTAAGGTGATACAATCTGGAATCATTTGATGTTGAAGTGATGTTGCATTTGTGTTTTCTGTTGCCACCCTACTATATATCATTCATCTACCCAACACACAACCTAGAGCAAAAACAACACAACCATAGTCAAGGTATTGCTTTTAAGAGTTGTTTGATATTTTGGGAAATACACAAAGAGATGAAGAGAATTTGTTTAAAGTGACACTGCAACCATCAGCTACTTAGCTTAGCTTAGTGCAAAGCTGTAAACAGAGAAAAACATTTGATTATAGCTCTGTTGATGCTCAATATTTTGAAAAAGGCAGCAGAGTGAATAAAACAGTTGGGTTTCTTACCGCTTTGCAGCTGACTGGTTTGCCGTTCATGTCGGTGGTAGGAGGAGCCAAAGGTTCCCAGTCGCGTCCTTTGTTATAGGTGATGAGGGTTGTCACTTTTCCATCGATCTTCTGATTGGCCAGGAAGACTCCTTTGATGCCACGCACCTGGAGGAACGAGAAAACCAGACAAATGAAGGTTAACTTTTCTGCACAATTCTGAACACAGCTCACTGTGAATGTGCAGTTTCTAGGTTTTAATGTCACACACTTTTGCTTTAATGCAGTAACTCAGTCTTAAATGCTGTTTTCATAGAGGAAATGCTCTTTTTTGTTTCATTAAAACTGCTGTAACTGGATTGTAACCTTACCTTGAACTGCGGAACAAGATTTATAGCAACAAGAATGATGGAAACCTGATTACCCAAAGCGTACGTATGCTACAGAGCAATACATGATACTTGGAAACCACTGACACAGAAGCTGCACGGCTGTAAAAGTTTAATTCACTGAAATCAAGAGGCACTGAATGGTTTTTGCGGCTGCGATGTTGCAAGCTGCATGCTCTGAGGCTGAAACATTAAGATGATGAAGACAGAGCAGACAGATATTTAACCAGAGCCAGGCGGATGTCATACATATCTCCATCCACAGACTCCCCCGGCTCCCTTTTTCTATCTATTATGTAGAACTGATGTTTATATAAAGAAATACGGTAATTGTTTCAATCAAAGCGCATAAGCCAGCCTGTATTCTCCCCAGACTTCTGGCTTCTCTACTTTCCAGTCTGCATTTTTTTCCCATCTCTCCATGTGTGTTCAGAACTTAATCTTTTTTCTCGGCGCTTTCTGCTCCTATACGTTGTTCGACTTTCCATCTCTATCTCTGTGAGGAAAGTGCAGCACAGAGCGAGGGATGAGAGGAGGAGAAAATGAGTTCTGCAGCGAAGGCCTTTGCCTCCATGGTCGACGGCTTATTCTTCCTCCCTACAACACCTCTTCTCTTATTCTTCCTGCTACACTTTTTTTCATGTCCTCTTTTCCCATTCATCTCCAGACCCTGCCCATACACTCAAGTGACTTGAAGTTGAGCGATCGTTCGAGTGGTAAAACATACAGAATAAAATATAGGCAAGGAGTTTCAAGATGAGGCAACAGTCCTTGAGCAGTGTATATACAGCTCCAATTTCTAATCCACTATCATTGTAAACTGCATTATATACCATGCGAGAATACAAAGCTTCAAAAAGAATAGTGTGGTTGGGACACTAAAAGTCATATACTTTATGCTTCTGCATAGCTGCAAGGGTGGCTTAAAACGGGTAGCCTAAAATGTCGAGCAGCTAACAAAACTTCCTTCACAGGAACCTTTGTGAATGTTTTCTTTGCACTCTGTTGGCTCTTGTCCAACAGTGAGAGCACTGCAAAAACTCAATATCTTACCAAGTCTGTTCTTCTCATTTTTAGTCAAAATGTTTCATCCCACTTGATTTAAGATAAATTCATTTGACTAGAGACATTTCAGCAGATGGAGGGACTTGTTTTAAGACAATGCATCTTAAATATCTTGTTAAGTCAAACAATCTTGAAATTATCTTGTTTTGAGTTGAATTTTACAAGAAAACTCAAAATAAGTTTAACCCTCGTGTCGTCCTGCGGGTCAAATTAACCCGTTTTAAAGTTTGAAAATGTGGAGAAAAAAAAATATTTTCACAGTCAAACTTCTCATGTCCACATTTTCAATATTTTTGGGAAATCTTTAGGTGGAACAAAAGAAATGTTAAAAATGTTAAAAAAAAATCAACCAAAATCCAGCAAATTTTGCTGGATTTTGGTTGATTTTTATGTGAATGTTCTTAAAGAAAATATTAGAAGTTTTACTGATATATATGGAATCACTTTTGATAATTTTAGGATTTTTTTGGAAGATTTTTAATCATTTTTTGAAAATATTTACAAGAATTTTCTTGCCAAATTCGGGGGAATTTTTGAAAAAATAAAACTTCTAAGGGAAACTTTTAAGGAATTATTGCAATTTTCTTCCTGAAGGTTTTGCAAATTTTCAGAAATTTGGGCAATTTTTGCAGAATTTTGGGATTTTTTTCAGACAAGGAAACAATATTTTTTGGTGCCCGTAAATGAAGACAGCAGGAGGGTTAATACATCTTAAATATGGAGGTTACATAAAAGTGAAAATCTATTTTTGAGTGAAAAACTGCTTCTTTTTTTTTTTCTTTTAGCATATCTGGCTTATTTTAACCCTTTGATGTGTAGACCACATCAGGAGATACCCATTTTCCATTGGATTTGGGTCACTTTGACCCATGTTATGCATCACAGGGTTAAGACACCTAAGCTTGATAATCCTGGTAAAATATAGCTTAAAATAAGTTTTCCCAGCTAATTTTAAGATCTCAATATTCTAAATATCATATCTTATTTCAAGAAATCTTACCAAGTCATTTTTCACTTGTTCTATTGGCAAATTTTTTCACTTATTTCGAGGTAAAAGTTCCTTGAAATAAGTTTTTTTTTCTTGTTTTGAGAGGGACATTTTTTCCAGTGAGAGGGAAAGATGGAAGCATCAGACTGGAAGGAGGAGTGGTGTGGAATCATGACAGCGTACGTTTCTATCCACACCTCCACCAAGAGATGTGATTTCTAACTGAAACAACGGTGAGATAAGTTTCTTCACCGGGTTGTTTCGGATTCCCCCTGGGGTCAAAACTAGAAGTCAGGTCCTATACCTGGAAAGAGCTCAGAGTACAGTCCCTGCCCCACTGCACTGAAAGGAGCTGGGGTTGTTCAGGCATTTGATTAGGATGCCTCCCAGATGCTCCCCTGTCGAGGTATTCCTGGAATACCTAACCTGGAGGAGTTATGTGCTGACCCAGAACTCTGGAATACATTTGCCATCCAGTCTGCGTACGTCTCTGGATTCCATAAATGTGTTAGAAGGCCTGGCTAGGATCCTTCTGCCACCATGCCCTGGGCCCTAATGATGACTGGAAAATGTATAAATAGATCTCCACGGATGAATTAATGGGCTGTTTACCATGATACACTGTCCACCTCCTGCACACTGCAGGAACTGTCTGCATGTTGTAGAAACTACTCTTCCTTTTGTCGCCGCTTGTAGCATCCCACACAAAACCACAGGTCACTGAGAGAAACCCAGTGTTTTAACTGAAGCACTTCTGTTTGACTTGAGTTTTACAGCAGAGCCTCACCACTTTTCAGTTTGGCTTGTTTCTAAGAGACAAACACAAAGCTGGCAGATGTCAAAATGATTAATATTCAACAAGCTGGTGAGTGCAAACGGGAGAAAGAACATCTCTAAAACGATTCATACTGACCTGGCAATGCAAGGAATTTGCAGTGCTGACTACATTTGCCTCCTAATATTCTCTATTATCAGTCAATTCCTGGCCACAAGTACAATAAGGCGTACTTCATCCAGGTACTTGGATATGAGAACCAGAATTGAAGAAGTGTTTCTTCTGTAACATCCATCCTTATTTTGTCATCTTATCATAATGGGATTTTTCTCTCATACACGTACAATCTAAGATAAGGTTAACAATATTGTCAAGGTTTTAAATGCAAATGAGTTCCACAAAATCAACCATGAATCAATATAGAAAATGATGAGCCTTCATTAGCACGGATATACACGCTGCTCTGTTCCTAGAAATAATCACAAGTTTGTTCAAATCCACACCTGAAAGTAGTCCCCAGCAAACGGACTATTTCCTCCTGTTTGTGCAGCAGTCAACTGCAACTGCTCAGTTTTCTGGAACACTTGAAATGAGGAGTCCCATGAGGAGGCCGAGCTTACTTTTGGACTCTGCTCAGAGTTGGACTCAGCTGTGTTCACTGCGGCATCTAATTGCATCAAATATTCATGTATTTAGCAGTTTGGAAATGTTTACGTTTTACCCCATGGAGATGAAACCCCAACCCCACCTCACCTCCAGGATATCGATGAGGACGTTCTCCTCCGGCTGCTTGGTGCTGCGAACGTTTTCCAGAACGATGGAGTAGTAGACGCCTTGGGGATCAGACTGGTACAGGTTATAGGTGTCCGACTGGTACCACTCCTGCAGGGCGAGGAAGACCTGGTTCTCGTCTGTACTCACAATCTGGACATCCTGGTCAAAGAGATGGAGAAAGAGAGATTTCTGAATCAGTAGAGTTAAAAACAAAAGAGTAGAATCAATGCAAGTGAAGACAAAAGCAAAGAAAGACAAAAAAATAAAGGAAAATCAAAAGCAGGCAAAGCAGCAAGTAAGGACAGATGGGAAGAGAAAAGAAAAAAGCAAAATTAAAACAGGGAAAGGAGAGAATAGATAAAGCAGTAAAAGCAGGAAGTTTGATTCACAGAAGTTTGACAGGAGCTCACTGCAAGCCAGAGAACATAATCCAATAAACACAGAGCTACAGAGTCAGAGAAACAAACTGAGGCAGACAAGGGAGCGCTTTACCCATCGAAAAACTGTTTTTGGCAGCTTAGAAAACTTGTTAGGTGTACTTGTCAAAGCTCTTGAGCCTCCGATGCAAATGGCTTCATCACTCATGAAAGACTGTAACGACGGCACAAAGAGCGACTCAGCACTTTCCCAGCGTTAGTGATTACATTAACATAACATTTGAAGACAAAGCCACCGGAATGTCAGGGGAAATGCCCGAGAAGGTGTGCCTCTGATCACTGACACTCTTCCATCCTGCTCAGAAAATACACTCAGGCTCAATTACCCTTGGATTTATGGTTGTGGTTCCAAGTAATAGCAATACTGAAGGCTGTGGCCTGATCTTCATATTCATAAATGCACTGAGTCACTGAGTGAGACTTGTGCAAATTGCCAGAATGTGAATTATGCCAAAAACGGGAACAAATGAAGGCGCATGATGAGGACACGGCTGGTTGACTTCTAAGCCCAAAACACCCAGGAAGGGTAAGGTTAGGATTACGTTCATATTGGACGATTCCACACCTCAAATGTTCTATTAATTTAGTGCAAATAAGCGTTGGCCAAATATATCAAACAGAAATTATTTCTACTGGTATTTTTGCAAGTTAAATATGAACTGAAGTCAAATATGCCTTTTGCAATCTCCTGGCTAGTCACCTTTAATACGTTAGGGCCAACTTACTGGAGGAGTATGTGAATATTCAGTTTTAAGCAGTACATGCTTTCCTTTTTGAGCTTGTTCTACCTGTATATGCATGATGCTGAGACTGTATATTTCTAAACCCCATACACTCGACTCGATTTGACTCAACAGCTGATGCCGACTCAAGCTTTCGTACAATAAATTCCAAACTGCAGCTCGTCTGCTGAAGAAACCAAACAGACCGACTGTGAGCTTTGGGACTTTTTTCACATTTGTTCATGCAGTAGAGTCACAGTAGACTCCCGATTCTTGATTCTCACTATCTGTGGACTTTGGAGAAACTTGCTGCTGTAGTTTACACAACTTTTAGTTCTCAGTGGTTTTATCATTATTCCTATTTCTGTTTCTTTCATTGCACGGCATACATAAGATTGTTCTTGATTTACTGCAAAGAATAACAGCACCAACAAAATAATGACCAAGTTAAGAGATGCACTACTTGATTTTGTAGGTTCTGAATTTCGCTGGATTTTGGTTGATTTTTATGTGAATGTTCTTAAAGAAAATATTAGAAGTTTTACTGATATATATGGAATCATTTTAGATATTTTCAGGATTTTTTGGAAGATTTTTAATCATTTTTTGAAAATATGTACAAGAATTTTTTTTGCCAAATTTTTTATTTTATTTTATTTTTTTTTAATTAAACTTTCAAGGGAAACTTTTAAGGAATTATTGGAATTTTCTTCCTGAAGGTTTTGCATATTTTCAGAAATTTGGGGAATTTTTCTGCTGAATTTTTGGATTTTTTTCAGACAAGGAAACAATATTTTTTGGTGCCTGTAAATGAGGACAACAGGAGGGTTAATGCATGAAGACATATCGTGAGCAAAATAGACAGTCGATGCTACGGTTCAGGATTTCTATCTTGGAAAACAATCAACCAATCCCATCAACTTGTAGGGTGGGACTTTCCATATCATCATTCTTCTTCAGAACTGATTTCCGGTAATATTAAAACTTGCTATTGTGTAGTGTCGAGCAGTTTTACAGCCGGTTGTGCTCCAGCTGCTATGAATGTAGAGGGATGGGCGGTGACTTTATAGATCTAGAAGAAGCAATAATTTAGAGTTACATCTAGGACAATTCAAGACAGAAACTAAATATGCAACTTGAGAGATGAGTTTTTAGAGAATTAACTAACGACCAGAACGTTATGACAGTGAATGGGGGAGTGGCACGTTTTTTGAATTACAGTAAAAATGTTCTTTCTGATTAACAGCATCTCCCACTTCTTTTCCTATCCCCTCCTCTCTGATCTATAAATCCATGAATGCAAATCACTTAGTATGCATTAAACTTATTACAAAGGTGGCTATTCATACAGTTCACTCAAATGACACAAGACTGAGCGATGGCAACCAGTAAGTCAAACCCTGAACCTCGAAACAACTTCCAGTTATCTGAACAATAAATCAAGCAAATCAGCCTACCAATAAATATCCATTTCTTTCAACCAATCAATCTACAGTAGTATAAACTATGATATCAAGAATGCAATGTTGTGTGCTACCTATTAAACACAGAAGTACTGTCAGTTTGGTAGAGCACACTAATATGCAACATTGAATGTGAATGGAAATAGGAGTGCAGTCGCCATAAAGAGTTCAAACACCTCATTTGCTTTTCCTTGCATTTCCCCTCCACATTTCCATCCTTCCCTCTTCTATCCCGGTGCTCCGTTAAAGCACAGTAGCCCGAGTTTCCGACTGACAGCTCGTCTCAGGCGGCAGTGTGGAGCTTGGGGAGGAGCTGGTGCTGAGAAGTGTACAAACTTCAGCTGCATTTTTAGCATCCAGAGTCAGTCCTCCTGAGTGGCTGGAAAACATAATCCTTCTGCTGCACAAGATGTGCCGAGGTGGAGGATGCAAATACATGCAGATAATACTGACAGAACACGTGTAGACCAAACATATTCCAGTATTTTTGGACATACGGCTGTATTTTCATTGTATTTACATGATCTGATCAGCTTATCCTGACTCAGGACTAGGGTTTAGATAAATCACCTTGGCTGGAAGACGTGGCATAAACAGGAAAGGGAGAGTAAGAAGGAAAAAAAGTGCATAGCTGGAAGTGATATAGATCATTCCTCTTAGCATGAGGGCAAGAAAGTCAATGTTAAATCTCTTCATGTGAGTATCTCATGTAGGGAAGTGTTACTTAAAAGAAAAGGCTAAAAGGTTCTTACAAGTAGACTAGATACTGTCCAAGATATAGATCTTTAATTAGAACTTCTTCTGCTCCTATAATTTCATGGATGGATGCTATGGCCTACCAGTTTCAAATTGAGATTCATTACTCTTTAATGTTTCACGGATCTGTTATTCATCGACTGCCCCTCACTCACGAGGAATTCTATTCAACGGTTACCCCTTCGATATCTACAGGAATGTGCCGCAACACATGGAAAATAGCATTATTTATTATTTCATAACCCTAAAGAAACTTTATACCAGTTGTTTTTTAAGGAGACAGGCAGAAGACCTTGTTTTGTTGCATCACCATTGACTGAGTTTATCATCTAACCTAACTTAAACATGACCAAACCTTTAAGATATTATCCCCAAGATTTTCATGAGTCAGACGGCATTCACAGTTAATTCACTGATTTTTCTTAATGCCATTGAAACCAGACTCACTTCCAACAGTTCCACCCTCCTATAGAAATCTATCAGGCACTGTAATGCAAATGGTACATTTCCTTCCGCTACCATTCCACATTTAACGCATTTAATTGATGAAACATTGGGAGAGTCGTATTGTAAAACTGCCACAGGAAACACAATGGCATTTAGCGCAATCATTTATCAACAAAACGGAACGAGATAATGGCAATGTTTAGCATGAGAGCAATGCATCAGGAAGGAGCAGCAACAGTGAGCTGCAGGCAACAAGCTGCTTTAGTCCTGAGCAAAATGTAAACTTTGTCTGCGCATTGCTGTGCTGAAAACGCAGGTGATGCCAAAAAAACAGCACTGAAATCTTAACAGGCATGTGGTTAATTTCTCTTATTGTGATTTGTAATGGTATATAAGGTGAAGACACACTGTTCATCTCAATTTTTCACTCATGCTTAGCTGCTGCTTAATATTTGCCTCATATGCAGTTTATATTCTCTTTAAAATCTCACAACTGCATGTTAATGGGCAGATTTTGGAAGGTTTGGTATAAAACATTTCAAGGCCGTCCATTTCATGTGCAAATTCACTGCCAAAAGCACGAGGCCCCCCACAATTTAGTATAGTCCCATCTGTCTACATGTGCTCCTAAGCCTGCAGTTTGCACCTCAAATTTATGGATCAAACGCAGCAGCCGTGCAACTTGTTAGAAACTTCTTCTACTTTGTTTGAAATGTATGAACATAATACTAAATAGGATTATGATGAACGACAGCTGAAGGGAGCTTTTTTAATCGGACTTAGCACGAACCCACATACGAAACATGAGTGTAACTGGACGGATTTTTTGCTTGCGATGAGAAAAGAGGAAGATGATTTGCATAGGTTGCTTTTGAACAGGTGTGTAGAATACAAGTTAAGCAGTTTGTCAGATTGTATAGACACTTCAAAGAGACAAAACGCGGAGAAGTTCTGCAAGAGTGTAAACAATAGTGAACTTTATACACTTTTAATGCTTTCGACAGTTCCACAAGCAGAAACTCCGACTTGTGTAACAGATGTAGGTGTACAGATGGTATGATAGTAACTAACAAAGAACAAAGAAGCAGAAGAATTGAAACAGTGCTTCGGTTTAAAACGTGGCCACTGCATTAAAATGCTTTATCTTGAATTGGATCCAGGCCTTTAACTGGGCGACAAACTGGTGTGAGAAGCAAAAATCTAAAGCTGAAATGTGAAAGATCCATTACATTTGTGCGGGGCTTTAACATTTCACCATAGCTAGAGGAGGTACATTCAGCACGGTAAGGGCAAGGGAAAGACAAATGGTCATGGGAAGTCTAGGCGTCTGGCATAAGTATCTGTGTGTGTTGTGAAAATGCCACCTGTTTGGCTTCAAGCAAACTCTCCTTTACTCTCAGGTTGAAATAACAGAAAATCTCTACCAGCCTTCCTCTTATTGGTGCTGCATCACTGAGTGTCCTCTAAACAAAAAAACCCACTCCTAATCCATCTCTGTCAGGGCCATCACAGCCACAGTCACCCTGGAGACAAGGACCACTGCTGGGAGAAAAATATTAGAGATCCTGGGTCTCAGACGCTGCGTGAGCTGTTTCAACCTTTACTTGACCCAAACACAGCATGGTGTTAATAACAGTAGAAAAGGCAAAGACAGAAAGAAATAATGAGATGGTGCTAAAGCTAAGCCTCAGTTTACATAATTGGAAACAGTCTGGATGCAGACGTATTCCATGCACGGCTTCAAAAATGTTAGGTAGGGTAAAAACAAACCACAAGAACGACTGAAAATAAGGGACGGGACCAGTTAGCTGTAGTATAAACACAAGAGAAAAAAGCTGCAGTCTGGTTCAAAGCCGGAGAGAGTGAAAGAAAACACAGAAAACAATGGAGGTGTGAAGTAAAAGGGTGAAACAGATGTTTTCGTACATCTTGTATTGCTTTTTAATACAGGGTGTTTCTTGATCACATTAGAAAACATCTGTCACCTAAAGGCATATGGATAAGACTGGCTACTAATCAGTGCATCCCAACAGCTAATTTCACTGTGATTAATTCTGTGCAGGATTTTCCCTCTGTCTTTCTTGTCTACATCTACTCAAGATCTACCAAAGCTCAGATGGTAGAAACCACATGTGTCCTCTGGAATCAATGGTGAAAATGTATTGCTGTTCTGTTGCATTGCTAATCTACAAGGGAGGACACTGGGTGGATGGATTGTTGTCACAGTTTATCCCTAACCAAGCAGTTTTGCATCTAAAACCCATATTTCCTAGCTTTTACCTACAATCTGTTGGACTTTCCCTCTGACTTCCTTGTTTAAATCTACACAAGATTTGCCGAAACTGAGAGGGTAGAAAACAGATGTCTCCTCTGGAATCAATGGTTCACATCTATTGCTGTCAGTTGCAGACAACATGCCAACACTAGAACTACAGCAGGTTAAAGGGTGATCATACTACCTTTTGGCTTCAAACTATATTTCGTGGGACATGTGTCCAATGGAAAACTCCACACAATGGTGCAAATGTATTACTGTCAGCTCTGGACAACATGTCAACACTAGAGCTCCAGCAGGTTAAAAGGTGATCATAGTAGCATCACTCTGGTAATCTGAAAAAGCACTTTTATTTCAAGAGCTTTGCATTTTGCCTCTCAGTTGCAATGATCACAAGCAATCTGGCGTTCAGAATCTCTCTCAGGGACACTTCAGTATGTAGGTAGGATGAGCTGGGGACCGAACTGGCCACTAATCTTCCACCACCAGTTCAGTTCGGACAGTCCAGTCCCAATTTAGTCATTTCACTGGGTAAGGGAGGTCTGATTACATGGCAGCTTTCATACACGAGGGTAATTCAGAGCACTTTTAATAATGCATTTAAAACATTAAAAGGAGAAAGAGGCATAAAAAACAGCAACTGCATGAAAAAAAAAATTAAATTCACATCGAAATAATAGAAATTTAAAATGTATGAGGCATAAATACAGGAAAGAAAGGCACTGATGATTCATGACGAGCACTTAAGGTTCAGTCAAAGGCAGTGCAGAACATCAAAGCTTCGAACTCAGATTTAATTTTGGTCAAAGTCGCAGCAAGTTTAAAATTCATCAGAAGTTTGTTCCAGCTCTGTGCTGCATGGGATGATGGGAAGCTTCACATGGTGAGAGACAGTCAGATGCATTTTGGTCCAAAGCCACTCAGAGACAGGGATGTATGGACAAACACACCTTTGGTGGTTGAATCTAGCGTAAAGACCTGAGAACTGCTGTGGTGTGACGACGTTTCTTGGGTTTTGTTGAGACTCTAACAGCACAATTCTGACTGAGATAAAGATGGCGGACAGTTCTTTGGGAGGTTGACCTGAGAAAAGACTGTCCTTACCTTCTCTAAATCCTGTCTGGACATGAATCCTCCAAGATTACATATGGACATATGTCGTTACCTGACACCATGTAAATAAAAGTGCATTAAATTTGAATTAAACTGAAGGATGATGCCTTTATGTTTAACCATGGCAACTATCCCTTTTCCTGCAATTTAACAATGGATTTAGTTACCAAACCTTAACAATATCTCAACAAAGTAGTCAGAATATGGATAATGATTCATTATTAATATAAAATTATTGACTTTTGTGGCTTTAAGACAGTTTTTTAGCAAACTGGCTACTTCACATGAGAAAAGGGATCTTGATAAGTAAGGTTATTTTTAATCCAATATTGAGAAGAACTTCTTGCTAAATTACACAAATTGCTGGAAAAGAACATCACCTGTTCACCACTTTACTGGTCCAACTTATTTCCCTTCCCTGATGCTATCGCAGTTTCCACTTTTCTTTTCCACACTGGACTGATAATCAAGTCACAAAGTCTTGATCATCCTATTGAGGGATATCTTATTGTGGTTCGGGGCAGATACTTCCTTTTCAGATTGGACTCATTACACCCTTGCAGGACCACTGAAGTTACTGGATTACATTACTCAGGCTTGGAATGCTATTTGCTGTCCACTGTATGTATCTAGTCTTAACTCTGGCCTTATAAACTGCTCCTACCACATTCCTATCTACATCAATGTCATGCATTTGCTTTCAGGTCACATGCTCACTCTGTAATACCTGCTTGATATAAGAGGGGGATTTAAGGCAGCTCCTTACTTCTGTCAGCTTTCCTGCTGGAGGCTCACATGCAATAATTATAGGTGTCTTTTAACTGGCTTAAACTCCATCATTACCTCCAGTTCCTCAAGCAACATTACTGAGACTTCGTCTGAGTGATGTGAGTGATGTCATTTCATTAAAAAAATGAACAACATCTGATGCCAGATTTCCCTCAGCAGTCGGCTGTGACATAATAGCCTCTTCAGCGTGCTCGCCCTCTCTCAGCAGCATTGAGCTCATTTCCTTTCACACTCTAACAGATCCCTTTAATCACATTAAAATTATCATCATGCCCCGTGGACATTATTGAATTCAGTGAAGAGGTGTTTGATACAGTCGACCCACACATTTTAGCTTTCAGAAAGACTTCCCTGTTTTCAGTTTTTAACATTCCTCTAAAAGGTGAAATAAATCATCCACATAATTACGACTATATGTACAAATAACCATTTTGTCAAAGCTGCCATCCCAGAACAGAGTCCAACACTGACAACCACATTAAGTAACTTTGTGTCTGAAATTGCTCAGTAGTACCACTACTGTGCATGTTGGATGCTGGAAATTCCAATTCCTGTGATACTTGATCAGAGCTCTGAACTTCTACCCTGTGCCCATATAATTACATTAACTGCAACATTACACCCATTTGAAGGAAATGTAATTGTGACCGGAGGTAATGCTGTCATTTAACATATTTTGCAAGTTGCAAATGTATTGAACGTAGCAGTAATATGTTCACTGAGAGTGCACTTTTTCCTGCCCTATTATTTGGGTCTTGCATATCTACTTGTAGTGTCCAGAGCATTATTCAGCTTTTTTAATGGTTTTGTATAACTGCATGTCACTTGGCTAGAGTTCAGGTTAGGGTAAGAAAATTTCAGCACGGATCTGAAACAGTATCTGTCACCTTTTAATGCAAATTAGAATTTGTCATCACATGCTTTTGTTGAGTCAACAAAACCACACATGGACGTCCAGATATGAACTTGGTTTCTGGTGTAAGAGTTGTGTTTTTTAATGTTTGTCATTCACCACTTCGATGCCAGTTCATAAATGTGGTGCTGCATTCACTGATGGAAAATAAATAACCTCTGAACTCTATCCACCCAACAATTGTGTTGTACTTTAACGCAATGTCCCTTCATTGCAGAAAAGAAAGACAGGAAAAGAGAGGAGGGAAATGGCATACAGTACAGGTCTGAGCTGGCTGGGAATCGAACCAGCGACTCATTGCTGATGACATTTGTGCCCATGGTGAAGGTGCCCTAAGCACTTGGCCATTGAGTTGCCCAGAAATATATTTTATAGAAGAAACAGTCTTCTACCCCAAAGAAGGTCAAAGATACCACTCATGACTTCTGGCCTTGACATTTTCATCCCTGAAAGAACGTCTTGTGGCTTATGAGGCTGTTTGGTGCAAAGTTAAACTACTTATTAGGTTTGTTAGTGTAAGTAATTGGGGTGTACGTGGGGTTACAAAATAATCTCAACACCAGGTTTACTCACATGCTGTCCAAGCTAATAAAATGGAGCCATCGCTGGTCAGCTGGGGCCTTTCTGTGTGGAGTTTGCATGTTCTCCCTGTACCTGAATGGGATTTTTCCAGGTGCTCTGAGTTCTCCTCACAGTCCAAAGACATGCATGGTCGATTCACCAGGGATTCTAAATTGGCTGCAGGTGTGAGTACAACAAGGTTGTTTGTCTCTTTGTGTTAGCCTGTGATGGACTGGTGACCTACCCAGAGTGTACCCTGTCTCTACAGAGGCTCTAGCCTCTGGAGACCCTCTGCACAGGATAAAGTGATGGACGGATAAATGGATTATGGAATAGAGTCTAAGGTGTCAAGTCAGGCCAGATCACTAATCAAAAGAAGATCTCAAAGGAATGGACTCTTCCACATTCTCAAAAACATGTTTTTATGGAGATAAAAAAAAAAAGGAATAGAAACAGAAGACAGATTTCAGGGTTGATTTGGTCGAATTTAGTCGACTCTTTTAACCAAAATTCTGCCAATTGATATCTGATCATTTTGTTTGTGTGTTTCATCCACCTCGGCCTGTCAATGTGGCTGTTTCAACAACTGATGTGTCTTCATACCATAAGCCACATTTTCCTATTTAAAATTTTGTTATTTTCACGTCCACAATTTCATCTTATAAATGAAAGAAATTGCATCAGGACTTCCAGTGATTGTGCAGGAAATCTTTGAAAAATAAGGTATATTATTAAGTAAAGGGCTAATGTTATTTAACTTCTATACCAAACACCCAGTATCTCATAGAGACATGAAATAGAGTCATGGTATGGTAGCCCAATGTGACGATTCCTTGAAGTAAAACTGCGACTATTCTGCCACTAAAATACTGGTACCAGCTTCACATTTGAGCATGATAAGTTCTGCCAACCAGCAATAATACGAGAAATCCGAGACTTCGAAAATAATGCCAAAAATGTAAATTTCCTGGCACTACTTCAATGACACCAGAGTGCCTCTCTCTTTCAAGTGCCACTTCTGCAGTGCCCTCCAGCAAGACACTCTATCTGGTCCGCTGGAGACGACCGTACATTTTGGTTGTGTAATCTCACTTGGGTAAACAAAGTGTTAAAAACCACAGAAAAGGTGATTACATCCTGAGCGGTAGACGGCAGGAGAGGGAATGGAAGAGGGGGGAAGAAGGGACAATTATTACCTGTGATTTCACAGCCCAGCAAGCTACATGCATGCTTCTGTGCATGTGTGTGAGTGTGTGTGAGTGTGTGTGAGTGTGTGGTTAATCCATAACTCGGGTCAGGTCTCGCAGGACAGAGCCAAACTGCTTTCTCTGATGGCCTCTGCATTTTTCATCCTGCAGCCTTTCAATTATTCACAGTGGAAAAACATGGAAACACTCCCTCCTCTCACCCCCCCAACTCCCACACAAACACACACACATGCACACACACTTTCTTCTGATCTCTTCCCTTCAGTGTTTTCCTCCATCCCTTTTTCCCCTCTCCCTCCCTCCCTCCCCTCCAACACTTCCCCCCATGTCGCTCGACCTAAAAGCATCGCAAAGTGTGACCTATCTGCTCACCCAAGTAAGAGGACACATGTAGAGAGAGAGGGGAGACAAGAGAGGGAAAGCAACTAGGGCATACTTTAACTAAACGCACACTCACACATGCACACACGTGCGCGGGTGCGCATGCTCGTACGTAAACTGATTTGCCCACCATCTTCCTACCACACCTAATCACATTGATACCCATCATCTCTACATGCTGGAAGGTGAGCGAGTGTGTGTGTCTGTGTGGGTGTAATTCAATCCCGTTCACCTTCCTTAAGGATCACTGAGTGCTGCACCCGAAGCAGTCAAACAACTCAGGCGTAGGATCTCTCTAAGTGGACGGCTGGAATCGAACACGTGTAATTCTATACATTTCCCCGCGTATTGGCGCAAAACTCCTTCCACAGAGTCTTCCCTGACAGGCTGTCGATGGCACTGATTGTCTTAAAGGTTCCCTTTTCTTAGTTTCGAGCTGAAAAATACATGAGACGTCTCCCTGAGCTCCGCATTCAATCAGTGCAGTTCAATAGCACTCTGGCCGGTGTCACGCTAAAACCCCCCCCGTGCCACTCGACAGCAGAGGTTCCTGTCCTGTGTTTTATTGAAGTGGAGCTCATTCATCGTCTTTGCTTATGTCAGTGACATGAGATGCGACTGGATCAATGCCTGGTGGTGAATATTTTATGGGTGCTATCGTGTACCAGGTCAGTACCAGGATTAATCCGAGTACAGGTGCTGCACTAACACTTGACACCAATGAAGAGGTAGAACATAGTGGGCTTTGAAGCTGCAAATTGCAAGAATCCCTGGAGTGACGGACAAGCCTCAAGATCTTGTGCTAACGGGGAACAAGTACAGGTGTTTATCTTATGGGAGTGTGGCAGCAGAGGCACAGATGATGTCAGATTGAAGTCTTTTTGGTACCTTTCAAAACACCAAAGGACACCTTGCAATGCATGAACAGGAATAGGTGGAAGAACTGAGCAGGTCTAAAAGGTATGCAGTATTGAAATTATGATGGGACTTTATGGTAAGCAATGGATTCTACTGCTGGATGAGGAAAGGTGTGGTATGGTATGCGGTCTTGGTGCGGGTAATGAATTTTGAATGATTGGGAGGAGTCTGTTGGGAATACCAAAGAGGATGGCGCTGCAGTAATCAATGCAAGATGTTGAGTGCTGTGGTGAGAGAGAGAAGGGACAAAATCTAGAAATACTGCTTAGGTAAAAATAGGGAGTATGTGACATATTATTAATGCACAGGTTAAATAAAAGTATCAAGACTTCTGATTTTGAGGGGAGAATTGAACTGATCAGTCATGAATAGCAGTAGTGAAGGGCAGGTTTGGAAAGTGTAGTCCTTAAGCTAGTGAGGAGAACTTTGCTTTTATTTCCATTAAGTTAAAGAAAAGTGTCCAGATGTTGATAGCGTGTCAACAGCTGGTAAGGGCAGAAAGACGTGTAAAGCAGGGTGTTATCAGCAGAGCGATGAAGATGTTTTGCATAATGACAGAATACTGTCAAGGAGAAGGAATGCTCCAAACACTGGTCCTAGAGAAACATCATGAGAAACTGCGATGGATTCTGATCAAGGGTTCTTTAGCTGAATAAACTGTACCCAATGTTTAACTGGAACCGACATCAAAAACAAAAGGGATATCACTTTTGTTGGACTTTACCTTTGGCAAGGCGTACTTGGGGAACCTCATCTGGACAAACTCGTTGCGGCGATAAGACACATAGTGCTTCGTACGATTCCCCGTGGTGACCTGGAAAATTAAAAGAATAACACAACATGAATTTTACAGCCTCAGTAAGACAATCATTTCCTTGCAGCACCATCAAAAATACAAGATTTGATGCCATGAGCTTGTGTCTGACCAAAAACGCTTGTTCTTAATTCTATCTTTTAGACCCAGAGAGATTTGGTTAAGACCCTAAGGCCGGGCTATTGTTTTCTGAAATTTCCACTTGAAAAACAAAACACAAAACATTGCTAGGAACTCTGCTTTTCCTCATCACCAGGCCAGAACAAGCTTTGAAAAAACTCCACCAAAAATGGCCATTTTTACTTTCATCTAATCAAAACTGCAAATAAAGTAAACAAAAGCTCGGTGACACCCAACTGCAACTGTACCAACTGAAATGAACCACAAGAATTGCATTTGGCCATAGCAGAATCAGAAACCTGTTTCAGTAAATGTGCCAGGCTGTGCAACCATAGAAAAAGTGTGCTAGTTGCATTTTCATAACAGATACGACCTTGTCCTTGTACAGGGACATCCAGGGTGGAATGTGCTGGGACCTTACTCAGTACTGAAATATGGACGTAGCAACCTTGACTAGTTTGTTGGCTACTGTTTTGAAGCTTTGAGTTTACCATTTGACTGTTGGTCATTTGAAACCAGATGTATCGTCCAAGTGGTGGATCTGACTAAATAACTCCAAGGACAACAAGCATGGTGATATGGTCGATCACAAGGTAGCACCACCCCACAATGGGACCACAGTATTTAAAAAAAAGTCTTGAAACTAGCTATTGAGATCATAAACTCATTAGAAAAATGTTTATTCTCATAGACTTCTGTACAATCTGACTTCTTTTTGCAACTGGAGTAGTTGCCCCCTACTGGTTGTTCAAAAGAATGCAGGTTTAAGGCAATTTCACATTGGCTTTACTTTTCAGACCCCAGGGCTGCATCCATCTTTTATTTACAGTCTGTGGATGCAAAAGCAATAAAAAGTTATGACGAGGAAGGAGAAAGCAGAGGAGGTAAGACCTGATGAATACACAGAGAATAAAAAAAGATGTGAAAACGAAGAAAAAAACACACAATGTGGGCAACAAAAACAACCAAGACTGCATGTTAAAGCTGAAGTCAAGGGCTCGAGTTTGCATTTAAATGATTTCTGGGAGAAAAACAGAACAATACATTTTTCAAAGTAAGATACTCAACATCTGCCAATGTGCTGCTGACTGCTGGTGGAGGTGGAGGGCCACAGTTCACCATCTGTTGTGGGTGACTCACCCTGTTCTGAAAAGGTAAAATGCAAAGAAACTCCCCCACACTGCACAGACCTTGCAAAATGGGCAAAAGACTGAATCACGCTGCCGTCCTGCTGAGAGCGCGATGAGAAAGCTCACCGGGAGAGCTTTCTCAGCCGAAGCTAAGATCTGGCAGAGGAAACTCGGTGAAAGAGACAGCGATGGTGACTGACAGTGACTTAAACAGGAGCTGAATGTGTCACATCCCAAGTGATGGGCTCAGATGCCGACACACCACTTTCTGAAACACACTCCCTGTCGCCGTCTGGCTTTCTCTTTGTAAGGTGAGCGCAGCTAAAACTTTTAGAGCTGCTTTCAAAATCAGACGGAGAGCTTTGTATGCATCGCTTCTATTTCGGGCTTTGTGGGAAGATCTTTTGATTTTTTTTTCCTCTCTCGTACCAGGATATCTGAGCCTCTGTCATTGAGGTTCAGATTGAGCCATGATTGCTTATGATTGAAAGGAGCGGACCAGCTTTTTTAAATGCTGAACAGTGACGAAAAAGTGATGAAACAATGAAAGCCGTTTCTTAAAAATGAGAGCCCCCACTGAAGGAAACGCTACTGACTGTGTTTTCAAAAGGAATCACTTTCTAAAGAATGGCTGGCAAAGAAGGATGAGATGAGGTGTGTGAGTGTAGGAGGCCAGTGCTAACGCTGCATTCTCAGCTCTGACTCTGCATATTTCTGAGCTGCTCTAACATCAGATAAGCACCCCGAGGACCTGGATACACCACTGGCATGGGTGTGTAAATACACTGCCATCCAAAAGTATGTTAACAGTGGAGGGAAGTTAGATGGTTTGGCCACTTCAGGTGTTGGAATATGACTCAATGCAAGACAGTGAGACAAAACCACATTCAAAAACAACGTCAAAGGAAACAAAAGGGATTGTTGCAACGAAAAGTTTTGCATCTTCTTTGGAAATGCACTCATCAGTTGATGTTCGAGTTCTTTATTCTGCAGGCAAAGGTTTAAATCTGTTCACTGACTGAATTTGGTCCATAAAACTGCTCTATGTCCTGTCTGGCTTCCCATTTTTAGCAGATTACAACTTAGCCTTTTGACGACAGGAGGTTTGCGGTACAGCTTGTGTAATCCTGCTGTTCAAGTCTTCTGCAAAGTATGGATTGTGAAACTTTCACACCTGCGCTCTCCAGGTTGGCCGTGATGACGCTGACCGTTGTTTGGAGGTTTTTTCTTTACAGCCTGAAGGATTTTTCTGTCATCAGGTGCTGTTTTTTTCCTTTGCGACCTGTCTTGTGCACCCCCTCAATACCAGCTGTATTGAACTGTATTGTGGATTACGTTGGGTTTTTACAAGCAAAAGTAATCTTTGACTGATTTTTCAAAGCCATATGTTAAGGAGATTGAATTAAAACATACATTAAATGTGTACACATATTCTATTTTTATAGCCCCGAGTACAGCCTACAGGTTTCTCTCAGCGTGTACACGGCTACTGAGACAGTAAGGCAGTAGCCTGGGAGGCAAAACCCGGGGCAAAACTCACTTGTACCTGCCTGTAAAACTTTATTACTGTACCACAATGGAGGTATGAAGTTTTTGGCACTATGAACATCCAGTTTTTTAGAGATATTTTTCCCATGTTTGTCGCTAATTCTGATCTCAGTGAGTGAGTACGACTGGAAGCAGTGGGAGGATAATCCCAGATGGATAATGGAGCATTCCACTGATGTCTAATGAGGTTTTAATTCTTCCTTCCCACACTCACAAACACTCATGCTTGATACACACATCTACAGATATGCATATCGATGCACACGAGCATAAAGAAACACAAACACCCCAACAAGATACGACTGTTCCGCCCCACTACAGGGATTCTGCTCTGCTATACCAGCTCATGTATATTCTCCTGTTATCACATGCAAATGGGATTCAGCTACTGGCCTCTGCAGAGTGTACAGTACTGTGCTGCATGGCAAGTCAATTATAGACAAGGGGAGATTAATTCTGCACACTGTCCCGAATAGCAATTCTTTCCCCACTTCAAGCAGGCAGTACCACGATATGTTATCTTTGCAGCAGGAGTTTATCAGTAAAAGAAAAAGACGGAAAGCTGCAGCCCGAGCTGTGAGCGCAAACACAACCACTAGATACGCTGACAGATACAGCAAACGCACAAATGCTGTGTGTTAATAAATAACAAGGCAGATGAAGGTTTTTACAAAGACTGACTTAAAGGTGCAATTTAGCCGCATTAACTCCATAATGGCTGTATTCATTTCAAGACATTAGTGTTAATTAACACATGAGTAGACTGCTGAGAGGTGCTTTTGTCTGCAAATTGCAGTGAGATCAAACTTCTATTCGGCTGCTTTAAGTTGCAAAACAGGAAGCGAGTGCTGCTTTTCTAACCCTTCTTTTAGGATAAAGGGAAATAATGAAAAGATTCATGACAATACATTTGCATTGAGCTTGTTTAAGTTCTTCCTTTTACACATTTTTAACATTTCATAGCTCAAAAAGCACTGGAGACAGCTTTAAGATGGCGGCATTCCACTAATGTGAGCTAATTGAAGGGTCCTTGTATCGTGCATATGTATAAATCACCAATTCATCTCATTCTAAAATTTTGGTGTCACTTATTCCAGTTTTAACAACATTATCCTGATAGTCTGAGCTGAAAGACTTTGGGTGTCAGGAGAGAAAAAAAGACCGTCGGGCAAGAATAGTGATGATTTCACTTCGTGCAGTGAATTATAGTAAAAATCGATGCCGCATCTTTGACACCTTATGACATGAAAACAAAAAGATTTTTTCTTCTCTCAACCTCCCACAAGAGCTTCCAAGGTGTTCAGCGATACCGATCAAAAGAATCAGAAGTTACTCTTACTTGCATGATGAAAGAACGGTAAAAGGACAAACAACCTTTAGAATTGGCTCAATGGTAGGTTTTCTCTTCCAGTATCTGTATTAATATCTATCATTCTATTGTTTTAATTTATATACTTTCTAAGGCTGTGACTACACAATCTGCGTCTCCTTGATAATTCACACCCCCGTTGAGGATTTGTGTCCACTTGTGCTACAAGGTCAGTACCCCTGAATATGCAGATATAACCTACTGCACACGCATGGAACAGAGCCTGACTACAAAACAGTATGAGGTCAGTGGCATCATTTTCACATCTGTGGTTATATGAGGGTCCGCGTGACATAAATTTAGTTATTTCCACACGTATGCAAGAATACAAATGGACACAACCAGAAGGTGACTATGCTACAAGGGCAGTAGTATGCATGTGTGGTAATGTTACCAGACCAAAATTTTTACTCTAATATGACAGCTGCCTGAATATATCAATACAGATACTGAAACGATGCCACAACAAAAACCTAAAACATCATGGAAAGTAATGGAAAATTAAATGGAAGAACATGGAGCTTGGAATTTGCTGTGTTTTCTATTTATTAAAAAAATTCTAATATTTAACAATGTCAATGCAGGGAGGTGGGAAATGTGAAAAAAACCCCATAAAACAATAACTGTGTTCACGCATTTTCACATCCAACCAGAAGGGGAAGAATTCTTAGTTAAGATGAGCTTTTAACTTCTTCAGGTCTGTCCACCTTCACGTCACATCGCAGAACTTTAGTGCACATTTTAATCACCTTATTTCACTTTTCAGAGCTCAGATGATCGTTTATAACTTTTGTTGGTGTCTATACTTGTTGCTTGCAATAACATGAGTTGACATTACCAAAGTGAAGGTGCATTCAGAGATGTTTGGTAAAAAAGATAAACTGAAGTAAACGGGTATAATTGGCTTTAAATGCCCGACTCTGATGGTGAGAAAAAGTTTGATTATCATGCAAAAAAAAAAAATCACACTTGTTTGACTTGTTTTAGAGCACATGGGCATGAAGTAGCTATAATATCTGTCACAAATGCTAACCTGTTACTCTTTGAATCCTTTGAATGACTATCAGTTGAATGCTTTGCGGTGTCAGTCGTAAGTGAAATAATGCCATTTTCTGCTTCTAGCTTGTGGACGATCTGTGGACAGAGAGGACTTGTTTTTGCAGACTCTGGTTTTCTCACCATGAATGTAATGTGCCTTTGAGAGAAGAAAAAGCAGCTGGCATGGCCACTATGCCTGCAGAAAGTGGAGGCAGAGCGCTGCACATCTCCACTGCTGCACATCAATGCATCTTACAAGAAATAACACAGTCGTTCTTTAAGCTCCGGCACTAATATTAGATGGATTGCTATGCCTTTCTAGTACCAATATACTGTGGGACACTTATGTGCAGAATATACAGATACAACCTACTGTGCACGTGAGTCCACCCAGCAGTAGACTGGAAAATAACGCAACAGCTACCTTGTTGTAACCACCCATGCAGTCTATGTGTGCGTCCAAAAGCGAACAAAATCTAGATTTTACATTCTTTTTTGTGGAAGTCAGTGCCTGTCCAAGTCATAGCACTAATTAATGACTCCATAATCACCTAATTTATCAGAGTGACCGTCTCATCAGATATGATTCAGTCTGAACCCAGCATTAACTATAAAGCAATCTTTTTCAAACCATATCCAGGAAGTTTTCGGTGCCTTAACAGAACTTAAACAGGTCTCTTGTAGGTCATGATTGAAGCAGAAGAGGCTGACATATCTGAAGAGTGTGAAGTAAAATTATAGATACCAATTTCCAGTCCTTTTGGGGTGTTAACAATGTGTAGAACACCTCAGATATTCTCTCACCAAACTGGCAGTTACCTTAGAATCTTACAAGTACCAGCAATTACGCAAAAATTGGTTAAAAAATGAAGAATCTAATCTATGAAACCTACAAAATAAAGTCAATACATGGCAGGATTAAAAATGTAGTTATTCCATTTGAAATAAGATGTAAGCAGATAATAAAAACAAATAGACTTGAAGGTTAGTATTGAAATAGCCAGAGGGTACAAGATGCAAGGCAGGAATATTTGAAAATATTGCTGTATTTTCTTGTAATCAGTTTTTTCCTTTTAAAATCATTAAGACAGAGATGCGCCTGTGTGCTCCACTACATCTCTTTGCAACTTCCTTGTTGTGGTGGCGCTTACCTTGACAAATATGTAGTCATCCTGCACCAGCAGCGAGTTGTGGTCGATTTTGCCGAGATACTGAGCCGTCACCATTTTGTCCGAACAGTTCTGGATGAGACAGGTGACGTACAGGTAACCTGCAGGGACACACAGGAACAAATAGAAAAGAATGGTTACCACTGTGCAAATACAAAGAATTTGTTCACATGTATTTGCATCGGAGTATGCTCACATATACTGGAAATGTGCATTCTGGGATAAACAGTTCTTAGTTCTACTAGTATGTAGGAATATGTTTAATGTTTACAGATTTTTTGAAACCAAACCAACCAATCTTTGTGCTATAGATGACTTCTATAATATTATAAAAGTATCAAAATGTCAATGTCTGATTTCATACAAAAGGTCACACATGCAATAAGAGTATTTTATCATCGGCAGCCTATTTTATAACAGTTTTAACCATTGGGGGAAAATCTGAACATGCATTTATTAATTACTTGGCATATGTTTGTCTGTCTGTCTGATACTCTGTCTGTCAGCAACATTACTCACAAACAGATTTGGATGAAATTTTCAGGGAAGGTCAGAAATGACACAAGGACCAAGTGATTAGATTTTGGCAGTGATGCAGTTTATAGTCTGGATCCATGGATTTGTTAAAGATTTATGTGTGAGATAGCAGCTCGCCACCACTGTAACTATGAGAACAAGTGAACACTACATCAGCTGCCTGATGATGATCACATGATTGTGATCCTACTACAAATCGACCGCTGCAGACTTATTGGGACTAATCCGTCGGAAATGACACAAGGAACAACTGCTAAATTGTGGGGGTGTTTCCGAGTCCCATCAATTCTCACCACTCACTACATATTTAGATCATGCAATTCGGTATCCGTACATAATGTACACATGCATAACACACGCCTGTGTGAACGTCTATATTAAATGGCCACATACTATGGTGCCATGATTTCTGATCATCAGCAACTACTCAACAAATGCTGCATTTCTAAAAAAAAGAAAAAAAAACAGAAAAGCTGCATTTCTGACAATGCCAAATGGGGGAATGAACAGCCTTGGCAGAGTTCTGTGCTCTCTGAGTGCTTTTCTTGTTTTATTTGCATACATGGATGAACACTGTCTGCTCAGCTAATGCTAATGTATCTCAGTTTATTCATGAGTGAGTAAGTATACTCATTTTGTAAGTTTACTTGTGGCCATGTGAGTTATATTAAGTGAGGACAGTGACGGATAATAAAAACACACTACTATTCAAAAGTTTGGGGAATTTCATGTTTTCCATGAAAACTCCCACTTTTATCCATGTGCTAACATAACTGCACAAGGGTTTTCTAATCATCAATGAGCCTTTCAACACCATTAGCTAACACAATGTAGCATTAGAACACAGGAGTGATGGTTGCTGGAAATGTTCCTCTGTACCCCTATGGAGATATTCCATTAAAAATTCCAGCTAGAATAGTCATTTATCACATTAACAATGTCTAGACTGGATTTCTGATTAATGTTCTCTTCACTGAAAAAAAATTGCTTTTCTTTCAAAAATAAGGACATTTCTCAGTGACCCCAAACTTTTGAACGGTCGTGTAATTAGGAATGAATTGTCTTCTGTACTTGATAACAAAAAGAGTAGCCTAGCCACAAAAAAAGAAACCACAGACCAAATCCAGCCACAGAAAAGCAGAAGCTGCAGAGACTGGAGAGGAAAACATATGAGAGAAAAACTAGGCAAACAGAAAAATGGAGACATCATTTTCCAAACTCTATAAGATATGACAGCTTCCCCATAGACATGCAGCCATTTCAGCATCCAAATGGCCAGGAGGGATTATCCTCACAGAGACACACACAGAGGTTAGCGCCTGTTGCTAAAGCTCCTCCACGATTGAATTTCAACCAGCAGCTGCATCAGCAACATTGACTGCTGAAATTCAGCCATTATTCTCCTCCCAGAGGTGACAAGCTGGCAATAGAGAAAATGCTCACACACACAACTTCACACCCACACATGTGCGAGGTTTGGTTGCTTCGCATGCTCGCATTTCTGCATTACAATGCTCACTTTGACCTTCAGTTGATGGTATGCAGATAATCAGATGCAACTTAAAAGCTCCCCGACGTCTGTAATGGATGAGACGTTTATCAGTTTGACTTTGATATGAATCCTTTGAAAACTTATTTTAACTACATGCAGATAGGGTGGTGGGTTTGAAAGACGCAAAACAACAAACTACAAAGCCTCTTGGGGGCATGAATGTGCTCAGCAAATTTAATACAAATCAGACTGAAGACACTGTGTGTGAAGTGGATATTTCAACCCACAGGTGGAGCTGCAGGAAAGCTATCGGAACCTTCAATACTCATTGGGTTTGTTGGGTAATTTAGGGAGAACGGTCTTCATGTTTGATTTTTTGGCAAATATGAGGGTATTTTGGTCATTTTGGAGAAGATGGAAAGTTTCGATATTGACCAAAACCATCAAAGAAGATCAAAATTCACAATAAAAGCAGTAAAAACTAAATTTTTTTGCATTTGGAGGTGTCCCATCTTCAGTTTTATGGAATATCTCTTGTGAAAAGTTGGTCTATGGGGAATTTTTAGTGCAATATCGCAAACAACCTCTGGGATAAATGTGCAGCAAGACTGACTGACATGTTTTACTATCTGTGTGCCAACATGATGATTGATTTCTGTTTATGCAAAAACTAGTTGAATGATTTCAAGAAAGCTGGTGGAGATGTCAAGGATGGGCAGCGTTTAAATTTCAGTAATCTTCTTCAAGGCACTGACCTTGCTGGAGGATGCCATCCTAGTCTCTCAGCGAGATAAAAGCAGCAGAGAACACGATCAATCCCAGTAAACTCAAATCACCTCAGATCCACGTTGAAGAACCTCGGCGTCACATCACCGAGTCGATCCTCCTCGTCAGCACTGTACTTTAAAACCTCTGCTTCATCTTTTTTCAAGAGGTGTCTGGTCTAACAAATGGACTGGCTAATTTATTGAAAGTTCCCGACATTTAATCAAAGCAGCGTGTGGCGGAGAACTCATTAAAAAACTATTAGATTGGGCTAAGTGTTCAATTCCAGCTTGTGCTACATGCACTTCTTCATGCCATTGCTATCCACGTGCACCTGCAAACACACAGACAGTGCGCACGCATTGTTCCTGGGAAGGTAGTAAAATTATAAGAAGGAAGCAGGGCACCTTAAGACAACAAATATAGGTCGAGACATTTTTGATTTTACGGCGCCCGTCTTTTAAACATCTACACTATGGGGAGTTGTGATGTCTGTTTGTGTACACATGTATGTCTCTCTACAGGCCAGGCGCTACAGTGTGAGAATGCTTGTGTGTATTGGTGCATGAACAAGGTACACTCACGCTTTCCTGCACATCAATCTCCCTAATGACACACACACACACACCCACACACACACTCTGCCAACCTCCCTGCACACACAGCTCATCCATCAATCGACCACCCCCGTTCCTCTAGAGTCCTGTCCCTCTCGTCAGCTGGCGGTCTCGGGCACACCGACATGGGCGTCTCTACAGAGATCCCCTCAACCCTTTGTCCTTTTTCGTAGCGTGCCACCGTTTAACCTTGGCCGTGCCACGTGTGGACGGGTTCTGTGGTGGGCTCGGGGTGAACAGATCGGTTTAGCATGCCTGGTCGCCCAAGCCCCCCTCGCCTATCCATCTATCTGGAGGAGAATAAAAAAGGAGGAGGAAGAGGGAACCATGTGGCGCCGCCTAGCCCCAGGAAGAGCTCCCGTGCACGGGCAGCCGGCCCAGACACACAGCCTCTCCTCTTCACCCTCCGCAAACACAGACTGCCTTGTTCAGGCTGACAGATTTCAACAACGCAGGCAGCATCTTTCTGTGGCTGGGTAAGAAAAGCAGCACGTCTCCTCAAGAGCTTTAAAGAAGTGTTTGTGCTCTTCTAGAGGGGAGGTTTATGGAGAAATTGAGGGTGGAACCGCAAATATAGAAACATATCCTCCATTGTGCCCTTCAGTCTCTGTCACTCCTCGCTGACTTTGCCTGCTCAGCTTTATTTAGAGAGGGGGGATTATAGGTTGGGAGACCCAGAGGAGGGGAAGTCCAGTTGTGGGTAAAGATTCGGAGCATTCACAACCTCGCATTGACAAACACACATTCTTGAATACACACTTCTATTACCTTCTTGGCCCTTGGTGAGGAGTTAAGCGCTAACCTGTCTGCCTGTCACTCAGCTGATATGATAATCCAGACTTGCTGTTGTTGCCCTGGGGGGCCCTGAATCCCCCACTTCTTTAACTTACCCATTAATTCCCAATTTACCCCCCACACACAAACACTACTAGCTCACCCATAAGCCACCCACAAGGTCAACGATTCAACCCTTCCATCACCTGCAGTTACACTGGGGGCTTTGTTAAGACTAGTAGTGTGTTGATGGAAAGAGCACATTACCATCTTCCACCTCAGCAAGTCTTACTGAGAAACGAACCTGAATCAAGTGTCTGTCAGAGATCTATAAAAACTGAACTCTGACGAAGGAAATGATTGGCTACTTTGAAAGGTTATTCGAGGAAAACAAGTGAATGACATCTCAGACAAAAACAAATGTGCTCGACAGTAGGCAATAATTGTGTCCTTTCAGGGGATTTAAAGCACATTTACATTATGCAACGGAACTAAAAACCCCTGCGTAACATCACAGAAATGTCAAAAGATTCAAGATTATAGCGCCTCATAACAATTGCATTATTTTTACATTAAAGAGCAGAATATTTCCTCTCATAAACAATCAAAATAAATGCTTTAGAAAGACTAATTCAGTGCACCTTTGCTCAGATCTTGCTCAGTTTTGGACTTATGGATTGTGTCTCTATGTATGTCCGCATCATGGCTCCACACAAAAAACAACTGCCAGAGTAACGCAAAAAAATTGGATTGTGTAACTTTACAAAGAATACACATTATTTCTATCATTATTTCATTTGTTATTTTTGAAACTTGTCATAACAAAACATTTTGAGTAACCTCTGAGAAGCCTGTCTGAATTTGTGTCTTTGGTTGTAGATAGTATTTGGTAATATAACAATTTTCTATCCATACAAGGAGGCATACTTTAAATGTATTGAAATTAAAAGACATCATTGAATAAACTTTGAGTATATTTGAGTATCTCATTGCCGGGCCGAGTGTCCTGGTTTTCGGTAATGACAATATAGTCACCCTAGGCAAGAAAGAATGACATTGCTAGTTTGCAATCACAGATGGAACCAATACGGGTTTCTAAGCCTTCCAAAAAGCTACACTGTAAAAGTTTACTGGAGAAGGACAAGCATTGAACATGTATGTTTTAGCTCAAAACACTCGCATTTCCTATTGGTGAAATAGAAAATCTTCAAAGATATCCTTTAAATGACAGGTCAATTTGGAGTCTCTTGGTTGATTTGAAAAAGTTTCACAAAGCTTCACTTTGATTAAGCACAAAAATCCATAAATTATGATGATTCTAAGACAATACAATGATTTAAGTGTGACCTGAAATTTTGCTCTGCAACAGTAAACGAGAAAATAAAACATTACTGCACCTCCACTTGTGTCTTGCATTTCCATGTGCACCAGATCAGGGTCCACATCCACACCAGATACAGACCTGGAACACAGAAGAAAATGACATTAATCATTTAATCTCACCCGGGAGAGCAAATACAATCAGAAATCAGACCTAAAACCACATATTTGTAGATTCTAAGATACCCCAGGACAGTGAAGAAAACGTCTTTATAGGATGATTCTGCATGATGGCATCTACCTCCAATACCAACCATGAATGGAAATCCAAAAATTAGTGTGACATTTATATGTAAAAACTAAATGTGAAGGTGTGGAGGTTGGGGTGGTGGATGGGTCTGCAGTGATGTTGAAGTGGAAGCCAGTAAAAAATGTGCAATTAACAGTAACCACAGTGTTTCTCCAATCAAACCTTAACCAAGTTATTTTGTGTTTTACATTATTATACTAAAACCACAATCTTTCTCTAACTTTACCAGATTTGAAAACTTTTGCTGAAAAACGCTGCAACTGGATAAAATGGGTTAAATCTTCCAACATCAGCAGTCTTGTCTGTCGTCATAATTTCACATTCAGTCTTAGTTTGGATTTTAAAAAAGGCAACTGTGCTCTGGGAGGCTGGAAGATTTTCACTGACTGCTGTTTTTCTTTCATTGTCTTGGCAAAAGAAACAGAACTAGACAGAGCAGTAAATTCTAAACTAATTGCATTTAAGCCAAACAAATTAATGGACGATATAACAGAATTTAAATATAGTGATATATGTAAATCTGGAGTCCCAGATCACAGCATATGTTTGATATTCTTTGGTCCCTTTTAGGTACTTCAGTAAATATGCAGCGCTTCCTGGAAAGTGTACTCATGAACTCAGCCTAACCTAGCATGCTTTTAAGGCTCCAGATTTTTTTTATACCCTCAGTTCCTTTTCAGAAGCACACTTATATGGACTACAGTACACTGCTCTGCGTGCCCTTCAGCGAGCCGTAAACTAAGCAGTTCATCTGATTAGAACCACGTAGGGCAGTCTGTGAAATTTCCTCAGCCCAGTAAAGATAGAGCGGAGATTTAAAACCTCGTTACTTCCCCTATAAAGAGACTTTACGAGCAATTAGCAGGCCGTGGAGGGATCTGGAAGCGAACGAAGAGGAGTGCTACGAGGGCGAGAAGATCAATCATGGGGAAAGAAGGAGCTCATTGACAGCGTTTCTGGCGTCTTCAGTCAATCTGAATGGTCAGTTAGCTTAGTGATCTGTGAAAGCCAAGGACCTCAAGCAATACCTCAGTTTTCAACAGGTTATGGTGTTCACACATAACAATAGCCATAAACATTTATTTGATCCACTTTGTATTAGTATTATACAGGCCTCGTTTTCAAAGCAGCGTATGATCCCTAGAGACAGAGGTGACCTCCATGAATATTTTATGACTTAGGTTCCAGCAGTGTCGGAAAAAAACCCACATGACTTCAGGTAGTTCTCTGGACGTACAGCAACATATGCTGCTGATGCTGTTTTCTGACCTTGTAGATCAGTGGTTGAAAAGGGGACCTTTAATAGATTCAAGACATTCTCATCTTGAGATAGAGTTGAATAAATGTAATAACACTTTAATGTAGCGTCTGTTATTCAATTTAACACACAGAGGTCAGAGAGCGTAACAATCTGTACATGTCCAAATGCTTGAACCTTCAAAACACGTCTTGTTTACTGTCGTCAGTCTTCTAAACAGCTGATAAATAATCTTTTCTTCCATCAAGGATATCCATTTGAAAGCTCTGCTATTTTATATTGAAGTATCTGAGCTTGGATGTCCATTTTTTCACCTTGGAAACAGCATGTGTGGCAAACCAAATGCAAGAAAAAGATGTGATTACTTGAAAAAACTAACTTCAAGATATTCAGATTGTTGCCATGTCTGTAGGAAATGTATTAGAGTGGTGTGACTGAAGGTTCAATTGGGATTTGTGAAGAGGTCGAGGTCACAGACTGTATTGAAGACAGAATAAATAGGGACTATTTTCTAGAAAGTAGCTGAAGTGAAAACTACTCATTGTATTCAGTAATAGCAGCTTTTTTTTCCAGAAAAGAAACTCCACAAGTGAATTGCCTGTCATTTTATAAACTAAAAATGTAATTATTTTGACCTCCGCTGTCAGAAACAGATGTCTCAAATTAAATCTAACCACTATATCTAAATAGACAGACACAAAGAATACCTTTTTTCAATAGTCTTTATAGTAATGTGCATGTAGCAACATTTTTAATGCTCCAATAATTCAGTAACATTTCGGATATATGAGCTTACATTCAGCATCTACAGCAAATTCTATGCTGAAGAACTGTGTTTTTTCATCATTCAGCTAAGTGTCTGTAGATTCATTTCAATTTATTTAAATGAATCTGCTTGCAGTAATGCCACTTCTACAAATATTGCTGCATTAAAGCAGCAAACTCCCAAAAAAAAAACACCCTGATGCATGAGATTTTGCAAAAATTGCATCTGGACTTTTATGAAAATACCAAAGAAATGCTGGAATCATCGCAATGATTGCACTGTAGGGGCTGTAATTTGTGCACAGCAGCTCAGTCATGTGCTTTTAGAGAAGCATTCGGGTCGTACAGGCTGTGTAAGCTCACAACGATATGTCAGAAGATGGTGGTAATTAATGAAGCTTGCTGCTGCTGTGCCACCTGTTTAAATGTGGAGACAGGATGGAAGCATCTGTCCGGTGAGGTAAAAGAAAAGACGCTCAACGACAGGCATCAAGATCTGTAAAACTGAAGGAGACGGAGCTAAACTCAGAGTCCGGTTTGCATATCAGGAGGAAAAGTTCTGTTTTGTTGGACCTAATCTAACCCCCGAGTGTGACGGTGTTTTTTTTAATCCTTTGATGCGCAACATGGGTCAAAAGTGACCAAAATCCAACGGAAAATGGGCATCTCCTGACCCACACTGTGCATCAAAGGGTTAATAGCAGTCGGTTTGTCTTCAAAAATCAACAATTCCCAAAGCTCAGTTGTGTCATTGCAAGAAGATTTACAAAAATCTAATAAAAATGTAACGATTGAGTCATAACTGCTGTGAAATATACCCACATGTCTGTGCTGCTCCTTTATACTGGATGTCTATACAAAGACAGGACTTCTACTAATGCATTCTGTTACTATCCTACACTAAATTACTACACTATTGTCTGGGTTTAATAGTATCCTGTTGTGCTCTTTGTCTTTGTTTCTGTGTTCAAACACCTCCAGGCAAAGTGTGGGTTCTGGCACCGTTATTTCGTGGGCTGGTTTGGAAAACCCTTGATCTAGACGTAGACTTGATACTGCAATCGAAAAGGAATAAGACACCTTATTATGCATGTTTCCTTGCTGTTATCTGTTTGACTACTTATGACCAAGAGGTCTCGCTCAAGTGTCCTTGACCGAGACTTTGAACCTTTGGCTTCTCACTCAGAGCAGGTTATTTCTTGATAAAAGTTTCAGCTTTGCACCCTTGAAATGCAAATGACGGAAGGTGAACACACACTCTGCTCCAGCTATGCATCAATTATTCGTTCTGCTAACGTTTTGGTCCGGTTAGACCTTCATTACAATCAAAATGTGTGGGATTTTCTTCTCCTTCGGCCGGGAAAGTGAAAGCAGATTGAGAGAGGCCGAAAAGGAAGCGAGGACAATGAAATGAGTGATAGACATTAGAGATTGAGAGATTGAGAGATGGGGGCTTGATAAATAAAGAACATTGAATTGATTTAGAAGCACAGGAGGAGGAAGCGCAAACATGCTGCAAAAACATCCTCGTCCCAGCTTGAGTTTTATTTTTTTTCCTGCCATTTGATTATTCTTTTCACAACATTTCATTTTTTTTTAAAAATCACCTATCCTCAAACGTTTGCTTTGTGTTGTCGGTTGTCATCCTGCGAGTTCAATTTCAACAAAGCTGCTGTTTCTTTTCATTCAGGATGACAAACACAAACTTTACAGCCAGGGATCACAAAAAAAACCCAACAAGGTCCACCGGGAACATTTGGCCAGACCACCCCGATGGCAGATCGCTTTTAATGTGATGTTTGTTATGTGATTTATGTGCGCTGACTAGCAGACCGCTGTTCTCTTGTTGCTTTTATGATCCTAAGGCCACAGGCAAGGCTGAGACGCCATCCAACAAAACTAGCTGTCTCCTCTGAACACACACATCTACAGCACACGTATGAATCCACATGTGTATTTTTTAAATTTACTTCTTCAGATTACGACTTTAGCATTAAAGCAGCCCCTGAATTCTCGACTGAGCCAAATAAAACAGCAGTATGTGGTTCAGTTTCAAATAAACAGTTAATCTTTAGATACAGCTTGGGCAAAACCAAATTTAAAAAAGTGTAATTTGTTCAAAATTAGAACATAATGCAATCCAGAAAAGTAAAATGCTGAAGAGAACTGTGTAGAAATTGCAGAATATGTTTATTTTCTGATATCCAGCTCATGTTTAAAGTTGAAATTAAATAATATTTGGGCTGCTTAGAGTCTGAAAACACATCCACTTTAGCATTCAATGTCTCCAATTTTGAGTTCTATTTTCATTTCCCTTGACTATGAAGGGAAATTTCCCTTTAGCTGTTAAAATGCTCCATTATGCTCCACAGCCAACTCTGTCTGTTATTTGGCCTTGGGCATGTAATATACAGCTGGTTTTTAGAGATTTCTCTCTGTAGATGTAGCTGTAAGGTTCGCTAATTAACACAATGTACCTTGATAATGCAGCCCGTGCATGAAGAGAAATGTAAAAACAACCAAGCAGTTGCATGCAGGAGCTATTTATTAGCTAACAACAGGTGGATTTTCACTGCAGGAACTTGAGGCAGGAACTACATTTGCAGAAATGGTTCCATAATTGGTCATTGCAGGCATTTTGTAGGACTCGACAAACGAACTGTAAGTGTAACAATACAACAATAAATAGTTGTTACTGGACGTAACGAAACGGAACTACAACAATGGAGGGTTTCATTATGCAAAATTTGATGCTGTTGCTGATGATGTTTGGAGAAAACTGTTACTCAACGAGAACATCGAGAGATTGTAGAGGCAGATGGAGGGTCAGTGTAGTCGTGATGTTTGTTAAAGGACATGGCGGTCGACCACAGCAATCACTGGATCAGCTAAATAACCTAAAATGCTTCCCTGTGATCATTATAAAATATTAAAATACCTTTTATAAGAAGTAACTAAAGAGGGAAAGGAAATAATGGTGTTAAACATTCCTGTAAAGAACTCAGACAATAAGTTGAAAGTGACTATTTTGAAGACTCCTCTATTCGTTTTTGAAGTTCATCTGTCCAAGCTGTGGACAAATTTCCCATTTTCAGTTGATCCTAGAGGGATTTTTTTCCACTTCTAGGTCTAATAACAGTTTTTCCTCTGAAAACAACCCTGAAAGAGGCTCTAGAGGGACAGTTCTTGTAGTTGGAAACCCCTCAAAGGCCCAGACTGGCCTAAAATGCCTGAACCAGCTTCCTGGAGTCTTCTTGTCACAGTAAGTTTGCAAGATTTGGCATGATTGTGTCACTATAGTGAAACAATCACAGCTAGCACCTGAGCAAATTAGAAGTTCTGCACATAAACCAAGTGGACACCAAGAGATGCATCCAACATATTCTCACTGACATAATGGTTTTGCAACAAAGATGGCTGGATTACCAACTCTAACCACTCCAGAAGCTTGAGGTTCCATTTCCGATGTGTGATTTACAGCTTTAGTTGAGATAAATGATTAGCATTAAAGGTTTATATGACTAAAATAAGCAAAAAGTACAAAAGGGTCGAAGTATAATTGTGTGGCTTTTTGTATCATAGTTGATATTTTTGCTGTTTTCAGGCCTAAAATCAACATGGTTGCCTATAACCACACACCATGTGGTATTTTTACAGAAAGATTCTTCTAAATATTATATATACAATTGAGTAAAATTGAAATTGAAAGTTATTTCCAAAGATATTGTAGTAAACCTGTTGACTACTTTATATTAAATAAGTCAGAAAGCCTTGGAGTCTGGCCAGTCTTTTCTTCAGGAGGAAATGACATCATGTGGAGCAGGTCATGTGATCTGGAATTAACACACTTCCTGGAGAGGTGTTTCTGTAATGGGGAACTTAGTTGAAAATGATTTCAAAGTCAAGCTTGAAGACATTTATTATTAGTTTATATTGCCCTCACAGAAGTGGCTTTAATTAAATTACCACAAACTAAGACGTAATAAGTTTTGTTCAGCATAGGAAGTTTGTTTAAGGCCGGGTTTATATGCCGTATCGGATGATCAGTGTATGTATAATTATGAAAATAAGAGAGCAGAAGAAGGAGTGGCAGGGTTGCTGTGTCTGTCTAGCAGGTCCATCTCAACAAATAATAAATGGATTGCATAAAACTGGTTCAGACATTCATGGTTCCCCAAGGATGAATATTAATAACATTCCCCTGAATTTCCATCAAGTGCCACCATTAGGACAAAAACATTAAAATCATCAATCAATCATGAAAACACCATCGGGCTTTATGCTTAGTTAACACAGACATGAGATTCACATTCATTTTCTCACGTCGTTCACACAAAAACCGAGCAGAAATGTTCCTTTAAACCACCATTCACAGTCAGAATAACCAAATTCTCCTCATTACATGTGTGATGCACATTCAGATGCCAGCTCTAGCCTGAAAGTGCAACTTTATTCTTCAGCAGAAAGCGTTTAAAGCTGTTTCTCTCCCCCCTTCTCCTCCCCCAGCCTCTCGTTTTTTACAACACAGAGTGGGGATGATTTGTGCGTTAGAGTTGCTGCTATAAATCAGACTCTCCTGGGCAGACGAACCAGCTCATTTACTGTTGGTGGAAAGAGGAAACAAACTAACGTGGAGCTTGCAATACCTTCCTGACCTTCAAAAGATGAGAAGGAGTTCACCGGATCTTATTGAAATGCCTCACATTTGAACACATCATTATACAACAGCGCATATTGGATAGGATGAAGGATTAAGAAGGAGCTGAGGTGGGAGAGAAAAGGTACAGAAGAAATGTGAGGATGGAAAAAGCAGATAAAACTACATGATAAAAGATAAACTGAAGACGAGAGCAAGGGAGGATTGGAGAAGATTGATCTCCAACTGTGAAATATTACATGTGCAGGAAGAAGCCATAACTTTCTTTCTTCTGTGGGTATTTTTTCTGCCGCTGGAACCACAAAACTATCGACTATAAAATGGTTCTGGTGCATAAACTCCAGCACTTATACCAATTCAAATTTGCTAATTTAAGGAAAACTGGAGCCGACATGATTATGGTAAACATTAAGCAGATTTATGAGGATCTCCTGTAGATGTAGCTTTATTGTTTCAGCTGTATTGCGGAAATGATGCTCTCAGGATACAGCAAAATAAACAAACGCATTAACTCTGCAAGAGATCAGTTTATAGCATGACAAAGCTTGATCAAAACAGAGCTGTTGCAGTGTTGTTGTGTTTTTACATTTAAATTTAAAAAGTTCTGCAAAAAACCCTATAAGGGAGCTCATATTTAACAAGAATATGAGGAGTTCTTGTGACTTATCAATATTAATGAGTTTAGTTTTGCAGAAGAAAACAATACTTTTCTGGATGTTAGCAATTACTTAATGCTAATAAATATAAAAAACAACTAAATCTAAACCTAAACTAGGTGTTAAGAACAGTTGTACTCATGTATCATGTTAGTTTAACTCCTACATGACCAGTAAAGTACACAAATGTCAGCCAAAGCGTGAATTTGTTAGTATTTCGGAATGGGATTACTGCTATTCATACAGAGAGACAACAAGTATTAATAAAGTTCAGCTGTTTATGTATTTTGACATGCTTTAGATCTATGTTATGAAGCAACAGCGACTTCACAACTTGATTGAATTTGATTTAGTTTTATTTAAAAAGCGACAATCTAATAGCACGTAACATAGTAAGGTGAAAACCTCACAAATGTCGAACAGAAAAGCCAACAACTCAAAGTTCCCTTTGGATTCCCTTTAAAGAAGCAGTCGGCAATGGTAGGAAAGAACCCAAAAAAAAACTTTTAATGGGGACGACAGAAAGAAAAACCTCTGACAGAACCAAGCTCAGAGAAGGCGGCCGTCTGCCTCGACCAGTTAGGGCCAGAGTTGGGCTGCAGGTTGAAGAAACTGCCATTAGTTTGCAGATGTTTGATCTGTCTTCATGATGCTGTTTCTTTAATATGTACAAATATAGAAACTGACAAGCATAATTACAGAATTTTGTTTCTGTTTTTTCTTGGAAGGCAATAGCATTCCATATCATCATATCATCGCCTTTTGTAACAAGAAGATCTTTTGCCTGCAGGCGTTCTGGCAGTTACTTCTCTGTTACTGCTTTCTCGCTGTGTGTATATCAATAAAGAGACGAAGCCGTCAGCTGAGACACTTCACGCATTGACCGAAATCCCTAATCGTCAGTGAAGAGAAAATAAAGTTTAACTGACCAGAAGACTTTGTCCTTCGTCACCCGCTCTTGAAGTAAAGTCCACTTGCGGCCCAGATCTGCTGAAGCAAAGAGCTGGAAACAAGAAACATAGACAGACGAGACTCAATCAGACTCAAAAACTCCTTATTACCAGCTGGATCCTTTTTAACCGTACGTAGAATAAAAGTCCACTGAATTTCACAGTTCACCAAGTTAAGCCCAATTCATTAATAATCATAACGGGGTCAGTGGTTGTGTGTTTACACCTCTGTTGAGTGGGAATATGCATTTGTAGAATGTGTGTGCGTGTTGCCAGGGCCTGCATGGCATTGATCGCAGCCATGATGAAAGTCTATTGATTCACACATGCAAGCTATCCTTGATATTTGAGAAACACGCTGGAGCTGAGAAAAGGATTTCACCACACAATCTTTGCTAAACGCTTGCCATGTTTAGTCTGCATAACATTTCTTGCTCACGGTCATCAGAAAACAAGTCAAAATGCCTCCGAAAACACATTCCAAATGCGCATTTCGAGCAGCGGAAAAAGAAAAGCCGAGGCTGACCTTGATGTAAATCTGCGTCTGCCCTCGCGAAACCTTAATTTACACGCGTCCTCACATCATCCTCCAGCTAAATGATTTTTTTGTTCTGTTTGAATGGATTTCTCGTTTCCATCTGCGGCCTGCCCATATGGAACAGATTAAAACCTAATTGAATTTCTTGTTTAATTACGTGTAAATTATTAAAGTTGAGGAAGACTTGGGCTGACTTCAACTTACGAACCATTGGAACTTACACTATGTTCAAACTATATTTCTTCAGCCTGTTGGTGATTTTATAGCACTAACTGAAGGACACTAATGCAACCAAAACACATCCAAGAGATCATCACTGAATGGGAACAGGTGCACAGAAAAATAGAAGTTTTAGAAATTTTATTTTTTTGCATGTGTACATTTTAAAATCAGTAAAAAAAGTATAAAAATAAGTTCAATTTTTAAGCTTTTTTAAAAAATATGTTTCACAATTTTACAGCAGTTTCCAGCATCTAGCCATGTGCATATTTAGAGAAGCTATTTGGGCTGCCCATTAAAAGCCAGTATATAAGTTGAATTTCCCTTGAGATTAATAAAGTATCTATCTATCTATCTATCTATCTATCTATCTATCTATCTATCTATCTATCTATCTATCTCTCTCTCTCTCTCTCTCTCTCTCTCTCTATCTCTCTCTCTCTATCTCTCTCTCTCTCTCTCTCTCTCTCTATCTATCTATCTATCTATCTATCTATCTATCTATCTATCTATCTATCTATCTATCTATCTATCTATCTCTCTCTCTCTCTCTCTCTCTCTCTCTCTCTCTCTCTCTCTCTCTCTCTCTCTCTCTCTCTCTATCTCTCTCTCTCTATCTATCTATCTATCTATCTATCTATCTATCTCTCTCTCTCTCTCTCTCTCTCTCTCTCTCTCTCTCTCTCTCTCTCTCTCTCTATCTATCTATCTATCTATCTATCTATCTATCTATCTATCTATCTATCTATCTATCTATCTATCTATCTATCCATCCATCCATCCATCTATCTATCAAGTTGACTTGTTGAAGTTGAAGAATCCTCATGTGGAGCGATTCTCCCGACACCAGCCAAGTCTTTTACTTTGATGAATGTGGTGAATAAAAGGAGGAATTGAATTGTTGTCGTGTACAACTGATTCAACTGAGAAAAGTCTGATTAGAAATGGAATTTTGGCAAAGTCATCATTATTGTCAATTCTTCAGTATGTACATGACGTACCAAGGATTGAAATTACTCTCTCTTACTTAGAAGGTTGTGAGATAAAAAATAAAATATAAATTTAGAAATATAATGGACAAAATAAGATTTACAAAGAACTAGAAAGCAAAAATCAGGTAAACTAAGAACAAAGGAAGCAAAACTAGAACTGAAATGTAATTTCGACCATGAAACCATGACCATGAAATTACAGTTTTGGTGATTTTCGGTGGAAAGTTAACTTCTATTGTTGAGTTGTACCATTTTTAAATGTTAGAAATCCCATTTTGAAATGACTTACGATACTCTCACTGCAGAAATACTGATGGTATTTTACTGTCAACATCACATTTACAGTAGAATATGTCATAAATTTGACAGAAATTGACCATTTAAATATATTACAGGAGCTACACTGTAAAAATACAGTGCATTTTGTGTTTTACTGGAATTTTACAGGGATTTTCTTACTAAACTGAACCAATGCATCGATACACATTTTGATGTACGACTGCATTGGTCAAATGCAGGGTTCTAGTGCCTCAAAATGAGTGACATATAACGATATGAAGTATTGATACCAGTCTGTTCCATAAGTGTCCTCTACCCCACTGTTTTCTCGCCTAAATCAGATTTCTTGCAGTTCAGTAAATGTCCTATCAGCTGAATTATCTCAATGCCTCTCAGCAACAAGACATAAGTAATACACTGGATGATATACGATGTCTCCACGCTACATGTCAGGCTGAACTGACGTGTTAGAAATATGGAAGCAATTACCTCTAATGCTCGGGCTGCATGGAAAACATCGGTGTATGACATAAGGAGCCATGTAGCAGAATTATTATTAGCTGTGTGCATGCACGCTCATTAACCAGCACCCAGGATTCCTCCTTTGCAGTTTAATTGTCACTGTTAATTAGTTTAACACTTGCATGTCTGACTGACAGTTTTAGTTAAGATGGAATGTCAAAACACCACGGTGAGGCATTCATTGAAAATACTGCGGCAAAATATAATTACTAGCTGCTTTTACCTGTACGGAGTGCACCGATGCGTTGAGTCGCATCTTTAATCATTGCAGCAGCACAGTGCTACAAGGTTAGGCTTGCAGTGCAACTTGGCTCATTTGCTACAGTCTCACCTGAGCCTCCAAATCTAAATTGGCTCTTATTTTGGTAGTTTTAACCATCATTCAGAAAGCTGTTTTCATCACATTCATTGCTGACATTCCTTGAAAGACATCTGTTATTAATGAACATGCAACTGCATGTAGATTTACAATGAAGTTGTTGAGCTAAACTTCGGTTTTACCTCCAGAGAAAGTTGGTTTTAACCCTTTGATGCGCAACAGGGGTCAAAACTGACCCAAATCCAATGGAAAATGGGTATCTCTCGGCCCACAAAGCGCATCAAAGGATTAATCATGTAACTAAAACGTTAGCTTAATTAAAACCAATCTGACTGTCTGGCTGCTCATGTTTTGCGTCGCAGTAGAATTTTGTGGTGACATTGACATGGAACCAAAACACTGGCTGGCAGGTCATTTCAATTCAATTTCATTTTATTTACAAAGCGTCAGTTCGCAACATATGTCGCATCAATACGCTTTGCATAATCTTATCGTGTTCCACAGCATTACCTACAAGTTGTAATGGGGTTTTGTTGCTGTGCTTATATGAAATTCATCATGTCAAGTAAACTAAGTACATACGTAAAGTTTGATAATGTTATAAAGATGTGTTGGAGCTAAAGATGATCTTAAATGACAACAAAGGGAAGTGCAAATAACTTTAAAAAATGTTTTCTGGATGTTATCAAGGCCTGAGATTGAAATTTTCATAGAACTTTCCAATAATGTGACATACTCATGAGGAAGGTAGGGTAGAGCATTTTCCTACTATATTCTGAGGATGTTGAGGAGGTAACACATCTTTTCTTATCACCATGATAACAAAGGAAGCACATTCCCAATGCATCATACAGAGACTGTTTGTTATTGCATTAAAATGTTGTCACCAAACATCTTCAGAACATCATTAAAGACTGTTGACCTGCCTTTAGAAAAACAGTCTGGGAATAAGACAAAACTTTCTGCTGAAAACATTACTAGAACGTTGTCGGAACATGAATAAAAAATGTAGCTGCTGGTGTAAACTTAACCCTTTAAAGGGCGCTCATTGTAATTTTTTGAAATTCAAAATTTCAACCCTAGAGTGTTGTTGGAGGACGTAAGACTTTTTTACTTTTGTGACATTTTTCAACCATAAAACGTGTGAGCTTCATCAACTAACCGTGTTATTTTTGATGTTTTGACCACAGAGATGGAAGAGGACCGAGCCGCAAGTCCGTCTTTTTCCAACTTCTGAGAAAAGAGAAAGTTTGATACGTTCCAGGCCTCTGCTGATTGGTCAAATGCCATGATGTACTGTGCTGTAATGTAAAGTGATCTTCGCTGATTGGCTGAGTGAAAACCACATGCTTCTCAACCTCACTGAGAGGTGGGAGCAACGGCATATTTAATGTGTGCGGAAGTGACCAAATATGATCCCTTGCTTGATGAAGGGCTACTATAATTGATGGTCAAAACTATGGCAACTATGACGCATCAGTAACAAATTTTCCTTAAAGAATGGAATGATGAAATGTTGACCAAAAGGCAAAGAAAGAGTGTATACAAACTTATAGTGTGTAGTTTTTCATCTGAAGCTTCCTACTTGAAAGCCAAGCGCGTTTGTGACACGTCTTCAAAATGCAATATGTGTGATTGTTTAGTTTGTTTTACTAGCATAAGAAAATTTCCCCCGCAGCTGTATTGTTGTATGATAAATCACATATCAAGTTTCCTCTGAGGTCCGTGCTCTCTGGCGCGTGCGAAAATTGAAAATTTAATGCATTGCTGCACCGACGGCAGAGATGTTTCACTGGTGTAACATCAATGCTGTCTTCTTGTTCATTCTCTCAGCTACAGAAGCAGCTATTCATTTTCATGTTTTCCTGCGGTGCTTGCGATACTCACCCTGCCCTCTTTGCAATACGCCAGCAGCTTGTCTTCTTCCTTGGGGTGGAAGATGAGCGTTTCTGGGGTGAAGGCGATGGACTGCCGCTGGAAGGAGGAACCTTCGTCTGTGCTGAGGAACAGCATCTGGTCGCGTTCGTTTATGGATGAACCCACCAGCACTACCTGTAGGAGAGGGAGGCAGACCAAAGAGGATGGAAAAAAACAAAAGGTCAGAGGTGAATTGGTCAAAGGGTAATGCCTCGCAACGTATTCGCCGTTTAGTCAGCATTCTATTAAAGACATACAAAGAAGGTTTTCCCCTCATATCAATACTTGTGCATCTTAATTCCCCTTCTTGCACTGGAAAACCTGATGAATATGAATGCATTCATGACCACGCACGCACATTTATTCAAGGCCGTTCACTGGGCCAGAAGAACTTTCCATCAACCTTACAGGCTGAGTAGACCGCGGCGACACCGTATTGATTATCTATTCAGAGTTTTACAGCTCATAAAGTGAAGGCATTAAACAGGGGGCACACCAGGACCTGCCAACCCACCAATCACAATTATGGCCTGGACACTCAGGGGTAAGGCGACCAATAGGGGGGGAATCGATGGGAACTAATGAACCGGTCACGTTCATTAGGAGTTCGTGAGAGGTGGGAAGCCGTCCAACAAGGATTTCTCGTTGTTTATTATCACCGTGGCTGTTGTTGTTGTTTACAACTGGTTTTAACAGGAAGCAGTTGTTACAGGGACCTTTCCAGATGTTTTTTTAGTCAACAAAATATTGAGAACCACTCGCCGACACCTCCTCTTTCTGACCATCTGTTTTACAAAGTTTTAAATTAATGGATGTAAAGTAGTAAACAGACATAAGATGAATAAGAGGAAAGGATGCTTCAGCTTATAATGGTTATTTAAAACACTAATTATGCTTGTTATGCCTGTGCATAAATAAGCAAGCAGGCATATGAATCAATTCAAAGGAGAGGAAGTGCAAATGCTTATTATTTTCATTTTGAAGAAACATATATCCTACCAAAGAAAAAGTACAAGCTTACCATTGTTTTTCAAGCGTCAGTAGGTTTGGGGGAATCAGTACCCAAGTGTTTAGGGAATTAAGTCAGATGATATAGAAGTCTATAAAGACTTCTCCCTGATCTGAATCTGGTACTTACTGGTGGTAATGTTACTTTTGTAAACTATGGCTCCATTTAGAGTAGAATAGATAATAAAGCAGAGTAGACTTTAGGACAGTGCTAACTTGTGACTGACAGGTCAGATCCACCACTTGCTAAGTACATTCGTTTATGGTTTAAAGGCTCTTTCTAATCACTGTTTCTTATAAGAAGACGACATATAGACAAAACCCAATACCCTACTTAGATCAGTTGAAATGTTTTACTTGAAAAATGTGTGTATTTCTGAAATGTGTGAAGAGTGATGTTTTGTCCACATCTTAAGGAGTATAGAGAAATGCTTGAGTTTTGAAATCGAGATTTTAGAGATTTTACATATTTCATCAGTGATTTTGTATAGATTTTGTACGGTCTTTATAGTTCCACATTCAAAAAGGGGTAGTTGTGCGTCTGTGCATTCTTGATTCTTGGAAACAAGGCTGGACAGTGGTATGGTTTCCACTGTCCACACGTTTCCCATCAGTCACTGAGTCTGGGTAATTAAAAAACTATTTGTTTGTTTTGGAATTGCACCATATAAGCTTGATCCTTAGCTTCTCAAACTAAAAATGTGGTTACTTTAAGATAATTACTCTTTTTTGTGTTATGATACTGACATATCATTTTAGAGGACTGCATTGTATAGATGTAAGAATCGCCAGGCGATGAGGAGGTCATCAGTAATTCCAACCAGTCATGTGAGTGGAGATCAATAGATCAATTCAGAGGTGTATGCTATGATTATATTTGAAGTAAATTCAACATTTGGTCTCCTGACATGCAACTACCAATGTTGGAAAGAACAAGATGTGAAGCTCACCTCAATAAATATTTTAAAAGCATTTCAACAAGAGAAGAAGAGATGTAAACCCACTGGGCTGTAAATGGGATGTTTTTTTTTTTCTGCAATTTTTGCACTGTGTTTCTTTTTCTTATCTATTCCTGCACTGCCTTTATACTTTTTCTTTGGAGCTGCTGTAACGGTGAACTTTCCCCACTGTGGGATCAATAAAGTTTATCCTTATCCTTAAAATCCAGCCAAAAACAGTGATTTTACCCAAAAACTTAATACAAGGTCCAATCAGAAGTTTCTTTTCTGAACTTTTAATGGCGTCTTACATTCTTCTGCCGCAAATTTTGTTTGTGATTTGAGTTTGAAAGCTTTAAAACTCTAAAATGTGGCATTAAATCAGAATTACTGTTGTCCATGCTAATTTCTTATTATTTCTTTCTTTGTAATCCTTACTAAAGAAAACATATCAGCTGTTAATTAATATTTTTATATATATTTCTATAAATGACTGATGGTAAATAGGAAATTAGCATATCAACAGAATCATAACTTCTGAGATTTCAGCAGTTGGTGAAGAGGAAACACTGTTTCTGAATATTCCTCTGATGCTATCATTTTATAATGACATTAATCAGATCAAAGTAGAGCAAGCAATTAAAATCAAATTAATCCTGCTGTATGTGTTAATATGGCAGAACAGTTGCCAAATATGAAAATTCTATTTGTTTGTGTTTAAAGCCATTTAATCTTAGTATTTATTGATGTGTTAAATGTAATTTGTCCTTAGTATGTTTTGCGGTTTATTCTAAAAGGTTTTCATCCCTAATTTCTCTCATTACTAAACACATTTCTGGCAGTTCAGGCTCCATGTTTTCTCTTTAGTGGTATCAAAAAAGCTTCAGCATAGAAATCTCACCCACAGAAGCTCGGCACTTGCCACACACTGAAGTCTGAGTCATTTCTTTATTATATTAGAGAAGTGAAACAAATTTGTATGCCTTGAGACACACGCTTGCGAGCAAGTTGCGCACATACCAATTCTTTTTCAGTATTCTCATCATGACTGCAATTAGGCAGTGCAGGCAGCATGCCTCGCATCTTTCTAGCTGCTGTATGTGAGTGTGAGTGGGTGTTTGGGTGTAACGCTTCCCTGAGCGGCATGGTCCATTAAAAGCCCAGCGCTTGTTTGGCAGCCAGAGGAAGGCCAGCGAGGACAAGCAGCGGAGTGCTGAAGTCAGAAGAAAACGATGGAAGACAGTTATTTCTCTTAATTGAATATTCTTGCTTTGGATTTATTTTGAAAATGTTGACTGAAATGTGTGCATTTGCACCTGGGAGCTGCCCTGGGTCTTTGCTCTTCACAACTAATCAGATCCACTGGAAAGCTACTTTGCCTTGGTCAAGGGCATCTTCAGTTTTTTTTTTTTTTTGTGGACTTGGAGTTTCAACGAGCATTTCTTTATTACAAAACCTACATTTCTACCATTTAAACAGGTGAAAACGGAGTATGGGTAAGATTAAGGACGTAGCTAGTGTTAGACAATTGCACCATTCCTCAATAATTAGATTGTTTCTGAGTTGAACAGGGGACCATTTCTCTTATGAGCAATCAAAAACACATACTAGAAAAACTATATTGAAAATGCTGGCCTTAAAGTAGAAATTCAGTGCAACAAAAGTTAAAAACTCCTGTGATCATTGACACAGATTTGACTACAACTGTTATTTCGAATGAGTTGCATCAACATGATGCAATTAACAAAACAACCTGTGAACATCAGAATTTTCTTTTTTTTTTTAAGTTATTTTTTTCACCTTATTCGATAGGTAAGTAGAGAAGAATGGGGGGAGGACCTGCAGTAAAAGGCCATGAACTGGAATCAAACCCAGGACACTGCATCAGGGACTATAGCCCTGTTCATGGGTCGCCCAACATCAGAACTTTCTAAACTTTGAACCTGCAGGCTGTGTCTATGTCTGTATCACAGCTCCACATGGAAAAAAGTTCAGAGTAACGATAATTTCTGATTGTAAGACTTCACAAACTTAAAAAACCAACTAAAACTCAGTGCTATTTGTGCAATGTAGCTCTGAAAAACAGCTGGACAAATGCCTCATACTTGGCACAGCGGGGATTATCAATGCAAATTAGGGTTTGACTGACAATATTTAGGAGATTACACAATGCAAACCGAAAACTTGCTTGTTGTTTGGAATGAAACTGCAGAATGAGACTTAGCTAAAGAAGATAAGAAGAAGGGGAATGTTTGGAGCACATTCTTTGGACAGATGAGACCAAGATAAATTTGTTTATTTCAGATTTTTTTCCAGCATGTTTGCCACTGTGAAGGCATAATCCTGATAGTGAAGCACAGTGGCATAAGTGTAATTATACTGGGCTGCATGAGTGCAAAACGTGTTGAATTGATGACATTTATAGATTCCACCATGAATACCTGTGGAAATAACCAAATACTAAATAACAAGATGACCCTCAGTCGCCACAAGCTTGGCAGAAAAAGAATATTCCAGCATTAAAACTAAAGTACAACTGCCAAAATCACACAAGAATTGTAAAGAAGGAGAAAAAAAGAAAACTGTGACCTGGTCAAGTGAGTTAACTGACTTGAATCCAACAAAACACCAGGTAGATCAAGAAAATCCCTGTGGCAAAGAACGCCTGACAAAAATAGTATAAAGATGGCAGAACATGTTTCCAGAACTGTAACATCCTCTATGCCAAGGAGGATAGTGAATCTGGACAGTTTCTCATTTTACAAATACCCTACTGTTCGACTCAGAAGTATGCAATTTTGAATCATTTGACATTTAATGATATTCCCCAAGCTTGTACTGACATATGTTGGTTACTGTACATGCCCTAGTAAACTCTTTTGGCTCCTACTGTAGAAACTACACTCCTTATTTCGATGCACATGTCTCGATGTGGTTTTGCTTCATATCCCTGTGGGGTAGAACCATCAATCAGGTCAGTCTGCCGCTGCCAATATGTCTCTATTTAAAGGACATCACTCAGTGAAAGCTAGTCGAGCTGTGACAGCTGGACATCCTCAGCACACATGCAGGCCTCTTCCTTCTCCCACACACAAACACATCAGATCAACAAACACTGACAGAAAATGTACAGTGAGACAAGGAATGCCTGGAAAAACCCTCCTGAGCCAGACCCAACAGCTATTAGCTCTACGTCCTTTTGACTGCAACAGCAATGCTATAGTTTCAGCAAAAAATATCTTTAGGCCTCCTATTGATCACACTGAGTTCAAGTTCTTGATATATTATGTGTTGTTCTGAGGTTTCTGTGGTTTTAGGGATGTTAAAATACTAATTCTTATGCATATTTATACAATGCACAACACAAAAGTTTTTCTTTGTAATTCCATTATTCTTTTAGACTATTAAGTTTGAGGAGTTCAAAAGATGTAGACTTTAATAAGTGAGTGTCACGATGCTTTTCAGTTGCACTATGGGTAATGTAAGAGAGTATTTTGAACCTATTAAGGACCAGACTATGAACTAAGAGTCTGGATATTTCAGCTGCAGCTACATTTTTCTTGTGATGTGTAGTACCCAAACCTCCCCAGCTTTATGGAGGTGCAATACTAAACCACTTAAGAAACCTTCGAAGGGGTTTTATAATTCGGTTGAGAGAACTCAGCTGAGAGCGATGTCAATTCATTCACAAACCACAACCTAAGCCAAAAAGATCAACCTTTTCTTCGGTGCACTCTCTGCACTAAAGGGTTTGCATGGGAGTAATGTTAAAATGCTCTTTCCCAACCTTTTGGATTTGTGACCTTTTAAAGCCAAGCAATGGCTATTTGTCCTCCCTTCACATTATCTCATTTCACTAGTTTTTAGAGGCCTGGAGGGAAAACTCCCAAATATTTGAAAAGAAAAGGACAAAGATGGGTCAGTCAGTCATATTACATGTATTCAGGGTAATTCTGTAAGATGCTCTTCTTCTTTCCTGACAACTTTAGCATTGTATAACATGTTAAGGCAGTCACCCCTAACATGAATGCAGCATCCCCTTCTTGGGTTTTGACCTCGGCAGGTGAATCCAGACAGTTTCTGAGATCTTTCATTGATCTAAACCATTCAAATAACTCAAAAGAAAACACAGACATCAGAGCAGACAGGTTGGTAAAAGGATAAAAGCTTCCCTGACTCCCCCGCTGATGCACTCTCAGTCTCCTGATGCAGTAACAGAACTTGCCAACAAGTGGCACTCTTGTCAAACCATACACAAGTAAGCGTGCCTTCAAGTCTTCATACTGAAGATGAAGCTGAGCTTGATTCGCCAACGTACAGATGAGACTCTTAACTTTTTGGGGCAGCTGCCAAAGTGAAGCTCAGGTGTGGGCGGACAGACACTACAACTCCTCTCCTGTAGCAGGAGTTATGATCCTCCACAATCAAAGGACTTTGATACATTCTTCTCTCATAACGATTTCCTCTGAGTAATAACTCAAGCTTTGGGAAGCACAGTGCCGCTATTGTGCGCGGCAGATAAAAGCAGGCTCTAAACTTCCTGTGTCTGCTCTGGGGACCGCTGGGGTGTGACACATTAAGGGGACTTATAGAAACAAAACTCCGCTCTTTTTAATTTGCAGAAGGGCTTAAACGGCAGTGTGTGCAGAGTGCATGCACAATCCGTTCGCTGTTTGATAATCTTTCAATCACAGTCAGTCTGACAGAGGGAACTGATCGCTGAGGTCCTGCTGTGTTGACACACATCAGAGGGTATCAGCGACATAATCTATTATAAAACAACACAATCTACTTAAGCAGCTTAAAATAGCTCATGGAGGAGTGCTGGTCGTGCGGTCGGAGCATGAGCAACAGAGAATAAGAATCTACGTTTTCTCTGCATGTCACATTGTTAACTGTTGAAGGGTTTTTATGCTGCAGCTGAGAATGGAGAAAGCTTGTACATGATAGACACACATGCACAAATGTAGCAGCATCTCAAACACACCTGGAGAGTATAAAATATGAACCAACTGTACATGTGCACACAAAGACAGTAGAGGTGCACCAACTTCACTGATGGTGCCTCAACATTATACATGAGGTTATTCTGTTTGGTCTAATCAAGTACGTGCATGTTGGCTGAGATCTGGCACATTTCCAAAAGGTACAGCAGTCTGACGGGTTTAAACAAAGTCACAGGTTACCTAAAGTTATTTGAAAGAGAAAATAAACATGAACTGTGAAAATATTATCAAAACAGTCAGTTCACGGGTGAACTTTTTGCTTCAGTGTTAAACTCTTGAACTTAACATTGTTGCTTTTACCTTTGGATTTTATTGCAAAAAGTCATTGGCTTCCCAAGTTCTTTTTCCTCCACAACAACTTTTTTTTTAATATATATATTGGTGCTGTTGTTGTGAAAAGGATTGGGGTGTGTTACTCAGGTTAGCTGCTGCTGGCTGACAACTATGGGAAGCAAGTTTTCAACTATATGCCAACCTGCCACAATATTAAAAACACTGACAGGCTTTCCACTGCAGGAACAGAAGCAAACATTTATCGGAATTGCCTCCAGATCGGCCATTTCCGCCTTTCTGTTTCAAGTGTGATGTAGGATCCAACAACTTTGACCACAACATTAACTAGTAACCCTGGAATATGCATGTTTTTCTCACCAAAAAAAGGCGTGAAAGTGGTTCTACAAGGTTGGTTTTTGCAGTCCAAAGTCGTACAAAGATTTGGGGTGTCCTAAAAAGGCCACCAAGTTTCTTCAGAGTAGGTGGAACAAGGACTTCTTCCATGACAACATTACCCCCTAACGCATTGTTCCGACTCTCCAAGCAGGACAAATGCACCCTGCTACAACACAAAAACCTCTCAGGAATGCCTTGAGGAACACAGCAAAGAGTTCCAGGCATAGACCTTCTCTCCAAACTCCCTAAATCCCAATTAGATCAAGCATCCAGGTGTTGCACTGGAGCAAGTTCAGTCCTCAAAGACCCCACCTGGTAACCAACATAAACTGGAATCAGATACATCAGAACATTGTAAACGTTTTGCATCCATTAATTCCTCCATTAATTCAAGCTGTTTTGATGGCAGAAGGAGGACCTAACAAATCTTAGGGTTTTAATGTTGTGGTAGGTGATTAGTTAGAGAGGTAATTTGTCCATCATACTCAGCTTTTCAATCTGTGTGTCTTCTTACAACTCTTGCTAGCAAAGAGCAGATTTTTTTGCTGTGGTTAGCCAGGTAATTGTGACAGTATTAAGAAGGCATGGGTAATTACAAACTAATGACTTCTCCTATTGATGACCCGGTTTTTGGGAGATGAGAGCGAGAAATGATGGGAGATGCATCTCAGACAGTCTACATCACGTTCAAGGTAATTACCTCATGAAGAACTTTTAAATATGTATCATTTAGTGTTCACATTTGCCTCATGTACTTGTTCATGGCCCATTAGCATTGGCCTGGTTTCAGCTCAATGGCTCAGGTGTTGGGAACCTTGTTTACAAGACACTTAGGCACCGTTCAGAACATCCACTTATCACTATATAGTCTATTACATAGCCATTTTGTAGTGCTATTCAATTTCTCAATGGTAAATTTCATTCACCTTCTAGTGCACTACAAACTCATAATGAGGCACAATGAAATGTAGTGCGAAATTTAACAACAGCCGTCTCCCTTTGTCCCCTGGTGAGTTTCCTCAGTAACAACAGAGTGAGTGGGTGGACAGGCGGACAATCCCAACACAGATCTAGAGTTTCTTGAACCCTTTCAGAGATGTCGCTATATGCCCAGATCTCTACATTTAGTTTGTTGACTCCACTGTTAACATAACTAATGGAGAAAAAGGACAACGCTCCAATAATAAGCGCCCAAGTTGTAATAAATCGGAATTATCCTTTCTCAAAGACATCTGGGTCGGTGTACATAAACACATACATGCATATTGGTGGCTGCTTACAGCTCCCAGCTCCCAGCACAACTGCTTTCCACTCAATTACATATGCAAATTGCTTGGGTCCTGGTTTCCACTGGGAGAGAGGGCCCCGTGTGACGACAGCTCATTGAGTCGTGCTGTGTTGGGAATTAAGACCTGGGAGAGCAGAGTAGCATGTGTGCCCAGACAACAAGACCAGACAGGATAAGATAACCTTTCTGTAGGGCTGGTTTTCAAACCCCAACACATTCCGGTACCAAGTGATGTGCCTGAAAGATGGAGTATTGAAGACTAGCAAGATTTTGCATCAGTTGTCTGGCTCATTTTCTTCTTTTTACTTTTTCTTGTTTATTCCTAATTGTAGAAACAACTGTTGTTTTACCATAGCCCCATGCACACAGAAGCTTGCAATTACAGCATTTGTTTTACAAAAAATAATGGATGTACAATACCGTTCTAAAGTTTAGGGTCACTTAGAAATGTCCTTATTTTTGAAAGAAAAGCAGTTAGTTTTTATCAATGAAGATAACTTTAAATGAATCAGAAATACCTTTTGGACATTGTTAATGTGGTAAATTACTATTCTAGCTGGAAACGGCTGATTTTTAATGGAATATCTCCATAGGGGTACAGAGGAACATTTCCAGCAACCATCACTCCTGTGTTCTAATGCTACATTGTGTTAGCCTATGGTGTTGAAAGGCTAATTTATGACTAGAAAACCCTTGTGCAGTTATGTTACCACATGGATAAAAGTGTGAGTCTTCACGGAAAACATGAAACTGTCTGGGTGACCCCAAATTTTTTGAATGGTAGTCTACATTCAGACAAATCAGATAAACAGACCTTTTACTTCTGACATAAATCTTTATCGAAACCCACCTACGGAAGATTGTTGTTTCATCGTCTTTGTCTATAAAGTTTCTTTTGACAGTTTTCAGTTCACTAAGGACTGTTTCATAACAGCAAGTATAAGGGTCCTTCTCAGGCTCTCAACTGACAAAGATTCTTGCCAGATAGGAACCTTGTTTTTTTTTTTCAGTCCTCATCATTATAGAGAGTTGAGTTGCAGTTTGTTTTACATTGCCATGCTGTGGTGGTTTACATAACAGCCCAACAGGGACGCCATTAGAATGAATAAAAAGAGGCAGATACTCACTGAAAACCTTGAGAAGTGATCTTCTCTTGGTGGAGGATTTGGACAAAGAAGCTGGAGGGCCCCTATTAAATTCTGTGTTTCAAAGTTTGAGGCCTTTAACTAAGCAGGAATGTTGCCACAAAACACTTTTTCAGCTTTAAATCATGATAGCTGTGGAACAAGCTACTAAATGGCCTTGAGGTCAAACTCCATTTGTGGTTAAACTGAGTATCAGTCATGACACGTTTTATTGACATTTCTGTGATGTTATTTGCTTTTATATTTCCTCTCTGAATTCAACAACATCTCACAACGTGGTAAGATAATTCCACTTGTTTCCAGCGGAGTCTCACTTCAACTTTATTGATACCTTAAATCAAGTCAGATAGAGCCCGGTAAAAACAAAATGTCATCAGATTACGTTAATCCCCCGCCAAACAAGATGATGCACAGAGTCGAATGAATGTTGCATTTCTTTCCTCTGCTCAATAAAATTAATCTAAGATGCGCAGACAAAGCAGACACCGAAACAACTTGTTGAGAAACCCTGTGCAGCACCTCGCCGCCGTCTTCCATCACGTCACAGTCACACCTCCCTGAAGGTGAGCTGAGAAACGACGTGAGTTTGGTTGGAAAGGAGAATCAGGAAAGCAAACACGGGCAACACGTTGTTGTGCGAGGTGTCAGATAGAGGAAGGTGAGAGGTCTGAGAGCGTTTTCGCCCACCGTGGCAACAGCGCAAATGCATTAGCTGGAGGTGTTCTCCTGCATTATACATATTAACTTCCTCCCCGGCTGCTGCATTTGTATTACACTGGAGGTGGCGGACGAACACGACCGGCAAAATCCCACGTCTTGGCTCGACTTCAGAGGAAAACACTGATACACAGAAAAGACTCTAAAGGAGGTCAACTTTTACACATGACCCCAAGCAAAAAGCTAATTAAAGATTAAACATTTATTGTGAGCAAACACACATACAGACACACTTGTAGTCTTATAATCTGTATAGCTGGTTTAGCATTTTATTATTTAAAAATGTCACAAATCACCTTCATTACCATATCTTTGGTAAGCTTTCATATGGGTGTTATTTCCCGCCAAAGAAAGCATATTTAAACCAATTTAAATTAAGCTAAAATGAAAGAAATAGACAGACCTAGAGAGTATGTGTGTGTGGTAATGCCGAGACTGACAGTGAGGCTAGATACAGTCAAGAATTGGTCGGTTTTTTATGTGTGTGTGGTACGTAACTGCCTGTCCTAGATTCAGCCCTGTTATCTGCTAGCTACTCCCTCCATCTGAAGCCTCCCAGAGCGCAGAGATTGTGACTGACAAGGGCTTGATACACTCTCCCCTCTCTTTGTGTCTTTTTATTTTCTTCAGCCACTGTTTGAAAGCAGCTCCTGTGCGCATTTCAAATACAAATGCATATTAGGCAGTTCACTCGGCTATATTAAACACACAGGTTTCCCAAATTATACAGAAATGAAGACACCAAATATTCTGCTTCACAAAAGACAATGAGCGAGGAAACAATGCTCTTTTTTTTTTTGCAGATTACACCCCTCCCACATACCAGTCCTCAAAATCATTGTCTCTGAATGCAGATGCTGCATTTGCCTTTGGACAGTTCTGAAGGGAATGCACCCTAAAGACATTGTGTGGATATAAACAATGCTCTTTCAATTCTCCTATACATTTAAATGAACAAACTCCTATCTATAAGTGAAGGTGAAACTTCAATCATGGGGTTGGAACCAGTAGTTTCACAAAGCAAAGCATACCTCAAGGCATATTTGCCGGCTTTGATCATGAGACTGTAAGGCACCTTTACAAATAATTCATATTTCCAATTCTCTACTTCAAAAGTAGTGTATCATCCTGTTTCAGGATGGAGAAGCAGATAACCACTCTAATCTGACCACAAACTGATATTTTTGAAATAGATTATGAAGAATGGAATGTTTGTAAAGCTAATTGGTTCTTTAGCTCGTCAATCTACTCCAAAGTATGCTTAGTGACACAAACCTTCCACCAAACTTCCCTCCATGTATCCTGTTGCTAATTGGAGCATCAATGAATACCCAAGAAATTTCAGATAGCCTGATTATGGATTGCTTTCGCCTTGAATAAAACTTCTCTTCATAAAGGGTTTATCACATAACTCATGGCTTGACAATGCTGGATCATTTCTAAGGGTAAAGGACAACCCCAGGAGGGTGAAACACCGCAAAAAAATGCAATGCTAAGTGTCTTCTCTTGACAAGGGCCCACTATTGTACTGATAGAGATTGCAGCTCAGGTCTCAGAACATGTTGTCCACTAACTGCAAAGTTCCAGCTTATTTGTATATCAAAATGTCCTTGGACAAACCCAAATTTGCTCCTGATGGCAGGCGAACACCTAACTTTATAGATCAGTTATGAAAAAAAAAGTTGTGGAACATTCCTGGTGTTTTACCTCCTCCATCATACACTATTCAGGTCAATTCAGTTTTATTCATATAGCGCCAGTTCACATTTGTCACCTCATAGCACTTCACATAGTAAGGTTAAGACCTTACAAATTCAAACAAAGAACAGAGAACCCAACAATACAAAGCTGCCATTGGATTCCTTATGAGCAAGCAGTCGGCGATGGTGGGAAGGAACCAAAAACCCTCCGACATAACCAGGCTCAGGGAAGGCAGGCATCTGCCTTGACCAGTTGGGTTAGAGTGGGGTTGAGTCACTAAATGGACCAAGAGTTTGGACCACTAATGGTGGGTTCAGACAACGCGACATCAACACAGAAAGAACCCAACCAAGGACAAGAGTTGGGCACAGCAATTGATAGTTTAACCTACTGCATCATAATTGACAACAACTGATGCTGCATCTTGGACATTGCATAACATCCTGATAAAAAAGACTGACCAGACAGAATTTTCTACCTCCTCTCACATCCTGTAACAAAATCCACCAACTTATTGATTCATAATGTTGACCAAAAGGAGCTCGAAGTCCTCTCAGCAAACAGAACAAAATGACTGACAGGCTAAAGGAGAGACTACCCACAGATGAATCTTTCTTTCATTTTTAGGTGTTTGTGAACACAAGACAGCCAGTATCATTCAGTTTATTTATTTTTCTTGTTTCTGGTTAGCAACAGGCACTTCCTTCCAGATGATAAATCACACTGGTGTTAAATCATGGCATGAATTAGTCTTTTTTAGAGCCTAATCTGATGCAATTACTATCACTTCAAACCAAAGTATTGTGTTGTTTGAACCTTGTTTTACCCTGAAAACTCCAATCACACAACATTTACAGCTGCTGAAGAATCACTTTAATATTGACATGTTAATGCTATGACTTATACAATTTAAGGGCAGAGCCAATGCCTATAACTTTCACCTAAAAGTTCTTCCTATTAATAGCCTATAACTGATTAGTAAATGATCAGCCATAAATGAAACCATAATTATAACTTATAAATCTTTCGTAAATTTTGACGCATTTGAGAAATCTCTTTCCCAATGTCATTAGCGACAAGGGAACCTTTTCCTGTTTGACACTCAATCTTCCATAACTATAATGCATCACTTTCTCCTTCGCTGTCTCTTCTCCTTGATCTATTTCCCCACTTCTTTACATTTTCTGTGACTGCCTGATGTTCGGTGTACCTCAGCTGTCTCCTTCCTTTCTCCATCACTCTACCTCCCACTGATGGATCTCTCTATCGCCATCGTTCCCCACAAGTCTCTCTGTGGCTGTCGATGATAGACGGCGGGTCTAAGCTCTCTATTAGAGGATGGAGACAATGATCAAACCTCGGGAAAGCTCTTTCTCTCTTCCCCTTTTTTAATTACATTCTTCTGTCAAGTAAAAAAGTGGAGAAGCGAGTGAGAGGGAGGAGAGGAAGAGAGGAACCTCTGAGCAATTATTCTCGACTTAATTACATAAAGTTGAAAAAACCCAAACCTCCCCGCCTGAAGCCGTGCGAGTGTGGGGGAAGTAGAGCTTCACTATATAGGTCTGCACCTGAAAGACTTCCCTCTGTTGCTGATGACTGCCATTCAGGTGTCAGCCGCCTACACATGGGCACCATTGGGAGTTCTCATCTCCATGACGACTTTATTCTGGCATGGGGAAACAGTAATATAATGGCGGCAACAACAAGTGATATGAATTTAAATTGGGAAGCTGCATTGTGTTTGTTCACAGATGAAATACGTGACTGTCATTTTATGTCAATACAGAGTCAGAAAGTCTCCTATAACCAACTCAAGTTGTCAGAGTAATCTCATTTGAATTCATATTTAGTACAATACGGCAGGTATTAATCAGTGATCATCAAATCTGTGTGAAATAATGTGAAAATTAAGGATTTTGTTAGGTTAGAAGGTGTGGTTTACCTTTCAGTCATGTCACAGGTGTTAGTTTGCTGTTCTAAATTAATGAGCCAATATCAAACGAAAGGTAAAAGTAGCAAGCGCTAACTCCAGATAACTTCGAGCTAGGGTTCTTTGCGTAGCCATGAGAAAGACCATAGTTGAATAAACTTCTAAAAACACACAAATGTCATTTAACCTTGGCAGTACCTGATTCCTAGTCTCACACCTCATTATCATTATGCTATAGGAGGGAAAAACACACCACGTATGGGGCGGAGCGAAGCCATGGATGCAGAAATGCCGTCCTCTCAAAATAGTACCAGAGTTGAATTCTACTGGTGCTTATTAAAATGGATATTTCAGAGAAAGAAAAAACTAGCACAAATCCCTTAATTCTGCAACTTTAAACGTTAATTCGATTTAAACGGGTGAGTTATATAAAAACGTACTTCCTTTACAGTTGTCATGAACAAGGAAATAGCTACAGAGATCAAAACCGTATATTGCATCAGGCTGAAAACAGGTTGATTTCTGCTATAAAGTTGATCATTTTAACATTAGTGTCTCTTGGTAGCGACTCGCTTTTGGAGGCAGCCTCAAGTGGTCATTCTAGGAACTACAGTGTCAGCCACATCTGCATTTGCTTCATTTTACAGCCTCCTAGGATGCCCTTTGATTGCAAAAACCTCTTCCAGTTTGGCTTGATGTTGCCTAATATCAAAAATAACTGAAACCGTGTAGTAAAGCAAAATGTAAAATAGCCTTAAGTGTAAATTATGACTATTTTAGTTTGGTGGAGACAAACTGCCTGATGCAACTTACATAAATGCTTTAGGTGTCCGGTTGTCTTGTTAGATGTTATCTCTGATATATTAGACACTTTCACTTTAGTGAAAATCCGCTGATCCCAAGAATATCTAAGTTCCTATGCATTCTGATCATATTGTCAAAACATCTATGTGAATGCAGAAAATGCACAGGTTTCGTATTAGGCATGTAGGCGCTGACACTAATTCTCCACAAGGATATACAAAGCTCAGCAATCAAAGTGTTAAGGAGTGACAACAATACCTTCTATAAGTTGTGTTAATTTGGCCGGTGCTTTGTCAGAACATAAATTCTTTAATTAAAAACACTTTGACACCAAGAGCAACCCAACAAAATGTTCTTGTTGGAGGCATTCTGGGGTTCAGTGCCTTGCAGTAGCATGGACTTCCAAATATACCGGCAAATTGCAAGATCTGCTTGATATTGTTGTAGCAAAAAGGGCATGTTATATGGAGACACCAATGTGTCTAATATGTCTGCTTGAACCACTTTAAACTTTGTCGCATGTTTCCACAAAGTGTAGTTTCATTGTTAAATTGAAAGCTCAACTCAGTTGCAATGAAGTCAATTCAGTTCTGTTTATATAGCAGCTCTTCAGAACATTAACTAAGAGCACTTCACATAGTAAAGTCGAGATTTATAGTATTGTATTATGGAGAAAAGGAAACTATTAGTTCCCTGTGAATTTCACTGAATAATACAGCTCTTGTTGAATTGCCAGGAAGAAGCGAGTGAGAGAACATTTATGAAGAGGTAAAGTAGTGGATGTAGACCGGATGCAAAACACTGTGAACCTTGGCTTAATTATTCCTTAAGAATATAAAGTGAAATGGCACAAAAATAAGATTTTTACTGTTTTAAATAGTGTTGACATGTGAAAATGGTACGAATTTCACAAAGCAAAGCCAGACAGACATCATATGCTATGCAGTGCCACAGTGTACCCTGGCCTCAATGAAGATTTTGACCTTTCTTGTTTTTTGTAAAATCTTGAGTTTTTCTGTTAAATTTGTATTCTCTTGTAAACTCCTGCTCTCTGTGCCCATTGTCTATATCTAGAGCTTGACAAAGGTATTACATCAGACCTGTCAGTCATGTGACTGCACACCTGGAGACATTGACTATAATTAGGTGCTCTCTTTGTCTGTGAGTATTCACATCCTGATGAAGGCGTAAGCCGACACGCGTTGGTGTGCTTTTTAATGTTCCTGGCCCTCCATTAAAAATCCTCATATTTGCAAACGATGAGTGCCTGGACCTTCTCTTTTGTAGACATCATATGCTGTAATGAATCCAAAATTTGAAATATTAAGATATGAGGCAAGAATTTCAACACATTTTATGAATAAATATGATAGAAATCTGGGCTTTTTGGCAGTGCAAAGGTACTGTATGTATTCAAACCCAGTTGTTTCATTATTTGCTGTGCATAGATTCGTCATTAAGATTGACTTTGCTGTACATTTCCCTCTATCCAGTGTTGTGTGTGCCTTATTTTACATTAAATTTGTTTAAGATGACACCTATAAAGATTTTTTAAATCAAGTCTGTCGTCTGTCTTTGGCTAATCTGTAGCATCCATCCATTTTTCAAAAAATATCCTGCTCAAGGTCTTGCAAGGTTGAGGCTAATCCCAGCAGGCTTTGGTACAGCCCGGACAGGTGTCTATCTCTATGCCTATCACATAAATACATAAACAGACGAACCACATTCACATGCAGCCTCAGGCGTCAGGTTCGACCTTCTCGCCGTGACTTTGCAAAAACTACCGAGTCTGGGTTCTCCGGTTTAATTCCAGAGTCGCTAAAAACGGGTCTGCAAACTAATCAGCAGAAGTAACACAGCAACAAGAAATAATTCCATTCCCTGTTTTTCATTACCGCAATCACTTGGGAACACTGCGAGAGCGGAGATAAGATTGAACGAGGGCATCTCGTTTCTAATTTCTGCTCGTGTTTCATGTGGGAAACTTTCAAATTCTCGGGGGTTTTCTTTGGAGGATGGACACAAGCTCACAGATGAATCAAGGAGGGACAACCTCCACCAGGTTAACTCACACAACTGTCCTCTTATTTACACCAAAAAACTTTACATTAATGGATACAGGGATGATTTGAGAATAAAGGAAATATCAATTATTTTTATAATGTGAATTGTTTTTAGCTTATTTCATTCTTTAACCTCTTCAAACCTGGAGGTCTGGAGTGGGACAAGTCAATTTTTCAAAGGTTTCCAAGTATATTACAGTAAGTGAACAGGTTGCCTGGTACTATTCTGACTAAAATAAACGTTGCTTTGTTGTGCTTCATATCTGTTGTATCAAATTTGGTGGAGACTTTTTAGAACAGGTTTCTGACACAATGACATAAGGCTGATAGTTACTATCACTTTTAGAGTTCTGATTCAGGCATATGGGTTCTGTAAAGCGTCTTGAAACAGTCTGAACTGTAATTGGCGCTATATAAATAAAATTGAATTGAACTAAACTGATTATGTGGAAGGAAAAGTGCCAGTTTTTGCTGAAGTTGTGCAAATCTGACTCTGTCCCGATGACAAGGATCACAAGATTTATTATATTTCTGAATTGTCTCAAGTGTCTTTAATCCACAGAGCCAGAGGTTGTTCATTTTGGCCTTCAGGGATGTTTTTTTAAACTCCTATTTCAATTTTTCAATGAAGTATAAAGTCCTGCAAATTCTATTGAAACAGCACAGTACTAGAAATAACTCAAAAATAACTCAAAAAGGGGGCAAAATGTCATTTTTTGCCCTACCTGAAACCAACATGTACAAATTCGATCCACAGGTGTTAATAATTCTGGGAAAAAATGGCAGCTTTACATACTATACATGTGATAGTACTTACATTTTTAATTTGTTTCCATACTTGTTCCCTGTCTGCACCACGTAAAACACTGCCTGCAGTTCAACCCAGTCCAGTTAAAGGTCTTTTTTTGGCTCTTTTTTTGTTGGTTTTTACAGGATCTGGTGGAAACAGTTAATTTTTGGCAATTTCTTTCAATCAGATATGTAAAATACAGTGATTTTGATCACATTTAGTGATTTGCAATGATGGAGCTGCTGGTCACACATAATTAATTCAAGGACTCAGAATGTTAAAAAATGTTCATGATTCTTTCTGTTTTTACATTTTCTGGCTCTGAAAAGTGATTTCATTTGGGCATTTCTATGAAAAACATACAATAGTCAGTGCTGATAAATCAGTGATAAACACTAAAATCAAGCTTGCATTCACTGAGTTACAGAGTCCATGTCGATAAAAAGTTGGAGCTAGACAGACGGAAAGCAACCTTTGAGAACAAAAACAGTCCAAGAAATCAAAACAAAGCACTCCATGTCAAAACATGAAACTCCACACACAGCCTTTGGCACAAACATGGGAGTGGCAGCAGAAAAGAAAAGAGTGAGAGAAAAAGAGTGAGAGACGAAGCGAGGCGGCATCGGATCACGCTTTGGCACTTTGACATTAATTGTGGCCAATTTGCCAGCAGCTTCACCGCTAAGGTTAATCAGCTAACCATCTCAACCTGCAACTGCCACAAACACTCCGGAGCATGTCCGGGCAGAAGACACCGACAGGGAGGGAAGGAAGGAGGGCTTTGACCTTGCAAACTTGGAGCGGCGAAAGCAGAAAAACACCTTGAACGACTGAAGGGAGAGCAGCAGAATGTGGGAAGTCACTAGCAGATGGAAAGAAAAAGAAACTTGTAATGAACTCAGGAGGAAATCACAACAACGCAGAAAAAGACAGACAGAAAGAGCAAAAAAGCAGAGAATATATGGACATTTATATACATTTTCACTTGTTATATTTACATGTGTATCACAGTACATGCAACATACATACAAAAATGTCTTTTCTGAGGGGGGAAAATGGAGCAAAAAACAAAGCTGAGTATTTTTAATTACTTTATTGACAAAAAATGAATTAAAAGTGAAATAAACTGCTTTTATCCAAGAGCTCATTGATGTTAAAAATACTACAAAAAATGCTAGCTTTACATTCTATAGATATTTTACTACTTACATTTTGAATTTGTTTCCATGCTTGTTTCCTGTTTGTAAAACACAGCCTCCAGATCAATCTAGTTAAAGGTCTCTTTTTGACTCTTTTTTTTGTGACTTGTTTTTTTTACAGGATCTGGTGAAAACTAGGGATGTCCGATATTAGCTTTTTTGCCAATAACCAATATGCCGATATTGTCCAACTCTCAATTTCCCATTCCGATATCAACCGATACCGACATACGTGATACACTTGTTTACATGCTTCACAACAGTTTGATGATGTCATCATTTGTGCACCAGTAAATGTCGGTGAAATCTAGGCATTATTTTATCGACTTTCATGACAGGCAAAAAAAAAAAAAAAAAAAAAAAAAAAAACAGATAATGATACTGATCGATGTTACATTTTTTGCCAATGTCAGGCATCCCTAGTGGAAACCATAAAATATTTGGTAGTTTCTTTGAATTGGATAAGTAAAACACTATAATTTTCATGAAATGAATTTTTTTTAAGCTAAGATTTGGTTCATTTGTCCCGATATAACTGCAGGTCACACATAATTAATTCAAGGCTCCTCAGAAAATTAAAAAAATGAATGATTATTTCTGATTTTACAGTTTTTTACTCCCATAAATTAAAAAAAATTGGGCATTTCTTTTAAAAACATGTAATAGTCAGTGTTGATAAATCACTGTCGGCACATCCTGCAGTTCAGCCTAGCTCAGTCTCGTTTTGTTTTTTGCAGGATCTGGTGTAAAACTGTTAATTTTAGGGCATTTTTAAAATATGTGACATTTAGAATAAAGTGATATTAATTAAATATGATGAATTTAAACTGAGATTTGGCTAATTTTCCTCATGGAACTGCAGGTCAAACATTATTTAACTGAATGTTTCTGTTTTCTGGCTCAGATAAATGACAAAATTTGAGTTTTTTTAACATAATTTTTCACTGGATTTCAATACAAACATGGTGCTTTATGATTGTTTACCATTTACCACTGTTGTCAGTGATACATCTACAGCAACTGTTTGCACTACACAGCTTTCACACTGTATTATACCTGTTTCAAATACAACAACAGCGCTGTGTGGATAGATCTTTGTGTACAACCAGTGGGGTGAGGGTGCAGAGATGACCAATGGAAGCCCTAAGACTGATAGACAGCAGATTGACAAAGCCTGGAATGGCAGCTTACAGTAGACGGACCTCCATGTCGCCTCTGACCGACACAATTAAAAGCATTACGCTGCCAAGAGCCTCTCATGCAACACACACACTCGTCTGCCAGCCCTGCCCTGTCAGCTCCGCCTGGCAAAATTCAATTACCACTTATCACCAGTGACAGGGAGCATCGCTCTGACTGGCATAAATATCCCTGCTGCTGCTGCTGCTGGACACACACACACCAACACACACCAACACACACCAACACACACCAACACACACACAAGGGAAGCCCAGCCAGATGAAAGCAGAGCCGGACCACATCCAGAAACATCTCAGTGTACAGTGCTGTTAACGCTGTGAAGTAACCCAATCTGTGGTTTTCACTTATTGCAACATTGGGCTGTTTTTTTCTTCTAAGGGGATTCCTATGACTGTAACACGAACAGATATGGGTGTTTTTGTTGATAAGCTATCTCTCACGTTAAAGTCAGGCAATACTTTTACTTTAAAAAGTAAACACATCTGGAGTGTAAACTGATTCCTCAGTGTCCAAACTTCAACAATAAACCCACAATTATTAAAGTAAATGTACACCAATGAGCCAGGATATTATGGCTGTTAACCAATGAGATGAATTATAACAGGGCATTTAACCCTTTAAACGACACTCATTGAAATACTTTGAAATTCAAAGTTTCAACCCGAGAGTGTTACTAGAGGACAGAACACTTTTTACTTTTTTTTTATGCTCACTTATCCGATGAAGGGCTACAGCTTTGGGATATATTAGATGGCATCTATACAGTTGAAGATACAGGAGAAACTGATTGGTATGACCAGTCGTGAACACCTAATGAAAGTATTCTAAGGAGGGATAAACCAACAAGATGTTGGATTAGAAAAGTCTTATTTGGGCGTCCCGACAGCTCAACTGGTTGAGCGGCCGACCCATGACCAGATTCCAGCTCACGGCCCTTTACTGCAGCTCTTCCCCTCATTCTTCTCCCTACTTTCCTGTCTGCCTCTCTACTAACCTATCAAATAAGGCCAAAAAACAAAAGTCTTGTTTGTGGCAGACAACATTCCCACAAAAGTCTTGTTGCCAAACATGACAGGGAACCTTCAGAAGTCTAGTAGACTGCATGCCTCCACGGATCGGAGCTGTTTTAGTGGTACAGTGAATTCTATTGGTTGTGATGCCATTCTGTATTGTTTATCTGCTAGCTGTTGTTTTGCATTTTCCTCTAGACGTCAACAAGAGCTCTCTGCAACCCTGCAGTACACGATGAAGTCACTGTGAGGGAGCTGCAGGCATCCCCTCACTAAACTGGTAGACATGGTTTTACACAAACACTCCCAAATCCACTAATTAACTGAATATTATTATATTATATATTATATTATTATATTATTTTAAAAAACTAAGTAAGGAGAGAAAGGAGGAGGCCCAACTCCCATCTCTGGTATTCCATTTGATAAATAGTGCAGGTTTCACTCTTTCAGGCAGATCAGTTGACCCACTGAAGAAGAAAAACATTCAATCACAATGACTAACACAGTACTGGGGCTGCAAAATAATAAAAAAAAATAATCACAATCATGATTTTGGCTTCCAGCACTGAAGTACTGATGCTTAAAATGTGTTCTGCACACAGTAAACTTTACTCTTAGAAACTTCTATTCAAGTAGATGAAACTACCTGCTTTCAGTTTAAGTAAGTGTGACACTAAAACGCCTTATTTTACTATTTCTAAAGTCATTTTTGTGTAACTCAACTGTCTGAGTGAAGTGCAGCCACCTAGCAGCACCTACAGGAACCTGCATGTGAGGCTTTTAGGGCACTTTATAGAGTCTGTCGATAAGCGGATGTTCAGGAAGTGAGGAGTTTAGCCCGTGTTCAGTTTATAGAAGTGATATCAGATGACCTCCAGGAAAAGACTGGTAACAAAATGCACAGAGTTATTACCAATCTTTACATCAATGCAAAAGTAGGGAATGCATCAGCATGCAAGGAGGTAGAGGTGCAACCAAATCATGACATGGTGCCACCAACTGGGTGCTACAAGTGAAAAAGTTAGTCTGGAGTCCTGATATTTCAACCCAAAACACAATGTGCCAAAACAAAACCATGATCACACATAAAAAAAAGTCCCATAGAAACTGCTTTATTTCCCAGCACAGTATATTGTCCTGTTGACAGCAGCTTCAGATCAGAAAACGCTTGTTTTATTCCAGCAGACAGATACACACAACGCATTTTGATGTTTAATTTAGGGGATTTTTTCCGACAGTCCCCATGACGAACGATAAAATCCTTTCAAGCTTAGTTCAAAAGCTCATCGATATTTTATAGCACACAGTGAGAGAAACACAGCAATGCATAAAACTGTGATATTATTTTGATCAGTTTGAGCGGCGGACTCTTTTCTTTCACAGAAAAGACCCACGAGCAAGTTGTAATAACTGTAAATATGCAAATATTTCCCGCCAGGGAGGCTGCTGCTGCTGCGAATTACCGATATTTGCATGGCGTTTCCATTATCATCCATCATCCGTCGCTTCACTGCTCTCGTTGTGATGAAGTCATGGTTAAAGTAAACAGCTTTTCGTACACAAAGTTAGCAACTGAACGAAACAATAAGCAAGTGTTTTTCATGGTTTTCATGGCTACATTGAAGTTTTTTTTCTTCAAGGCTGCCCGTAAGTGAATAATTTTACAAGAACTTCAACAACATCTAGCTAAAGAGGTAATTGAAGTGCTGACTGGTCTTTTCACCACAAGGTCAACTATCTGTGCTATAGAGAGCTGCAGGAGGAAAGTGACCGCAGCTCTCGAAAAGTGAAGCACATTTTGGGCGATGCGTTTCGACAGGGTTGAAAAGTACGCAACACGCTCCTAGCCTGGAATTCAATCAAAGCTGAACCTGCGAGTTGGCAAAATGGACCTGAAATGGGTTTAAACAAAAACACAAGGGTGGATAATGATCTTAATTGCTGCAGAGAGGTTTGATACTGCGTGCGTGGGAACAAAAACCCATTAGCTCAATCATTTCACAACACTGTTGCAGGGCACTTGTGTGGTGGAGATAATTGATTTGAACAGATATGGAGTATTTAATTGGCTGGCAGACAGTGTTTTGGGAAATTTGACAAGAAGTGGGTTTTTTAATAAGGAAAAAAGAGATTTCTCAGCAGTGTGAAGGGATTTTGTGAGATGTAAATCTTTTTTTTGCCTGCCTAGCTTTAGGCAGCTGGAATACAAAGGGAACTGTGGACTATGGAGTGGAGGCTGAAAGTCACACACTCAACACATCATTTGTCTTCCCACAAATCTGACTTCACTCCACAGTAATTTTATTACCATCTCTCTCAGAATGACTGTCTTTATGCTTTTTCTTTTTTCCTTTCCTTTCTATTTTCTCAGCTCACTTTCTTGTTTTGTGTGTTTTCTAGCCCTCCTTGCTTTAGCGTTATTGAAACTGGATTTTTTTAAAAAAATTATAATTTCTAATTTTTAATAATAAATACATGTGAAGAAACAACAATCAAAGCTAAAGTCAGCCCTCAGGGCATAAACTAGCTTGTGATTCCTCGATCTCTATGACTACAAATCGCAGCCTCATGAAGCTTTTAGCACCACATTTATGATTTTAAAAATATATAACCCACCATGATTTGTCTGCTAGCTGTCACTGCAGACCACCCCGCCATCATCAGTGTCATGGCCTCATTTATGGCCCTCTAAGAATGCTGTGTCCAATTTACAGGGCTCTATCCCTACAAATCTATCCAATCAATGGGATCACTGCCAAAGTCTTAACTAAAGCCTCTGCAGTGTTGTTAACTTGGGCACACGACGGGACTTAAAGCAGCTGCCTTCAGATCCTGATTATTTCATTTCATGTCTTGGTTTAGTGGTAGAATATAAGTAAAAAGGGGGAATTTTTAATTGGGATGCAGAAAGATTCAAACAGCAACAGCTGGGACCTTCGGGTTTCTTGAGAGTCTGAGCACATAACCCAGGTTTGCAATTGGCTGTAAATTAATGAGTTAAAAGTAGACCTTTTTGTACATATCTGGTATTTCCTATGATCTCCAACATTTATTGCTTTGGTATTATGGAGGAAATGAAATATTGATTATTCTAATGTATCACTGGATTTAAAAAAAATAAAAAAAGATCATATTCTAGCTCTTAGTCTTATATTTCTGTCAGCAAGTTCATGGATTCAGATTGAATATTTAACTAGAAGTCAATACTTTAATATGGGACAACATCTTCCATCCATCCATCCATCCATCCATCCATCTATCTGTAACATGTACATGTGGCCCAAATATTTATTTCAATATTTTAGGATTTAAAGGTAGGCTAGTTCAAAAGATCTGGCTCGGCTCTCGGAGGTGATAGTGCAATAATAAAACACAAGAAGACAAGAATTCAAAGTTGGTGTTGGTACCATATATTAAAGTGAATTTTGACATACAAAATATAATATAACCATAAATTATAACCAGAAACAGAAAACCCAAATATTTACAATCTGCAGAGATATTGTTTAAGTGCACTTGAGTGGAGTATTTACAAAATAATAATCAAAAACAAAAAACAGCTCAGCCCACAATGGGGAAACCAGTTTGGGATCTAGTCACACGCACGGATGGATTTAGGACTGCACAGTTCGGTCCGGACAGGTTGTTCAGTTCATTCTGACCGGGTATAATTCAAAGAGTCCTTGAAGGTCCCACACACAAGTTGGCCAATGTCCATGGGCCATAGGCCTCAGGCCTCGAGTGTGCGAGTGAGTGGGTGTGAGTAAACGTGGGGGTGGATAAAGGCTGCCACAGCCTCCTACCAGTACCAGCAGAAGGTGTAGACCGAGGTTCTGGGACTCCAGGTAACTTAGCTCCCCATCTGGGGATTACCCCAACAGGATGCAAGGGGACCTGGCCTAGATAATATATATAAACAGGACCATGCATCAGAAATCATCAACACTAGCTAGTTCATTTCATAGAATCTCAATTATTGTTCAGTTACTTCCAACAATTAATTCTTTTCTTGTGTACACAGTATATAACATCAATGATTCATTCCATAAGTCAGTTCATCCCATTTGCAACAATAGAACAAATAGAAAAGTTCACAAAATCATTTGACCAATGTTTTGCCAAAATGCTATTAATATTTGAATGGTCTTTAACGTAAAGAACGATCATATTTGAATGAACGTGAGCGCTGTATTAGCATGTCAAAGGCTAGGTGCTACGTAGCCAGCCTATAGAATTGCATCGGTTAGACATGCTAATGCTAAGCTAGCGCGACCAACAAACAAACATTTCAGACAGACAGACTCACCAATTCCCTTGACAATCCCGACATATACCGCGGCCAAACAGCTCCTACTCCCGCGGTAGGCGAGGACTAAAAAGAACATAACCATCGGATGAGTATTTTTGATGTTAGAAAGGTTATTTTAATAGAACCAAGCACTACTGACCTGTGGCAGCTATCCAGTGTGTTTCCCCAACACGCTACTGAAGGGGAACCAGCGCCGGGTAGCTTGTATCAAGCAGCACAGGCCGAGCGAGCGACGTGATTGGTCAGCTACAGCTGAGCGAGAGCAAAGGTTTAACAGTCACATGACGAGAGTGACGTATAGAGAGCAAAGGTGAAAGGTAAAAAGTCACATGACTAGGACGACGTATCGTATATTTTATTTTAAATGGATCCTCTATTATTTTAATATAGTCTAATTTAAACCTGGGTTACACATCCATCCATCCATCCATCCATCCATGTTTTCCAGCTCCTCCTGGGGCATCCCAAGGTGTTTCCAGACCAGATGAGATATGTAATCCCTCTGGCAAATTCTCTATCTGCCCCGTGGCCTCCTCCCAGTTGGACATGTCCAGGAAATCTCCAAAGGAACGCCCCCGGGAGGCATCTTCAGCAGATGTCCGAACATCTGCTGGCTCCGTTCGATGCACAGCTTTTATACACAGATGAGCCAAAGCATTATGATTACTCATAGATCTAATACCAGATCTTGTAGTCAAGATGTCAAATGCTGGAGAAAGCCGAAGGCATACAGGCCTGAGCAACTTTGACACAAATCATTACGACTATACCACTGAGTTGGAGCTGCTCTGAAACAGCAAAACCTATGGGGTGCTCCTTATTAGTACCAGTGACTACACAACAACAGGGATTTGAGAAAGGATGCATCATGAACCAGCTACAGTGTTGGAGAACTTGTTTGAATAATTGTCATGTGTGCTGGTTCCAACTTCCAGCTCCAGCTCATCGACAGAATCTGCCCCTAACATCTTGGTACCAGACACCACAAGTCTTGTAGTCACCTTAGTGGGTTGGAGCTGTTTTGGTAGCACATGAAGGACCAACAGAAGACTGAGCAGGGGTGGTCATGAATTTCAAGGTAAAGATGAAATACTATTAAAAGAAACTTGCAGTTATTTTTGTCAAACTACTATTTCAAAGGCCATGAATAATCTTATGCAGAAAACAAAGAAAGAAATCTCCCTGATAATAGTGTGTTATGTTGAATTCCATCAATTATAGTGCAGAAACAGACTCCGGGCCTTTTATTATTATCTGTTTTTGGGAAACTGACTGTAAGTGCAACAAACAAACCAAAGACAGCACGCTTGACAGCTGGAATTAATCATAGTGGAAGAAAAAGGCATTGAATGCGCTAAAAAACAACGAGATGAACCTAATGCAGGCCGGTCTTTTTTCCGATGACTGAATAGCAAGATGTGCTTTAGATGTCGGATCCCTCAGGAGCCCATCAGGCTGAATGCATATGCTTTTCTATTTCTGTTACAATGATTTTCAATTAATAGGACTCTCTCCAACTTAGAGCCCATCGCCACAAAGAGCTCAATTGTTTTTTTTTTTCCTCAAGAGGCCAAAGACGTTTTACTGAAATTAAAAAGTAGATGCAGGAAAGTAAAGTTTTTTCCCTCGCCAGCTTCTGGAAAATGTTCCACACAGTCTTCACCTCAGCTTATACAACTAATATCCTGACCAGGCCGAAGCTTGGAATTGGTTTTGTGAATGAGGGAGAGGAAAAAGTGAGTTTGACATACCATGGAGGTGATTTAACAGCCACAGATGGAGCGAGTCAGGGGATATATCGTCACTTCTTTTAAGTGTCACACCGGATGTCTGCTCATCTTGAACTTAGGATTAGATGAGGGTGTGTGAAAGCTCGGAGTTCCCGAATAAGCATCAAAGATTTGACATTTCAGCTGGCGAGAACGGCTATGTAGCCCGCTTTCTTTATAGATCTTTTGAACTCCAAAGAGTCCCTTCTTATTTTTGTCAAATGAGCATGGGGATATTTATGAATAAGTCAGCTACAACAGAAAATGTCAGATTAAGTTCATGCTTTCGCTGTATGTATCACTGGAGGAATGCAATGCGAGATGATCAAAAGATGATATCACTATCTAACCACCCAATAACAGAGTGTTTATCATTGTAGATTATAGTGGGTATCTGATCCCACTCATAAAACTGAACTTTTCAGTACTCTCTAGAGTGCATTAATGTAAAAATACCAGTTTCATATAATATTGTGACCAAAGAAACCAGCTAAAGAACCTCTCTAATGACTAATTAACAGTTTTATGGTGTTTTTATGGTATTTTATAGTGTTTATCTATGATTGTATCATTGGTTATCTTCAGAATCTGCTTTCTAGTTGAAGCATGTATGGCAGATATTACAACTTATTTGCTGTTGTGTAGTGTAGAGTAGTTTTACAGTGTTTACAATGTTGTAGGTGAAGTGGTGGATAAAAAAAGAGGTGGAGGATTCATAGATCTGTACATTCTAGAGGAAACAACAGTGTAGCATTGCATTTAAGCCTTTTTAAGATAGGAAAGGATTATTTAAATGAAAAAAAGTCCTCTAAATATTTAATTTTTATGCAATCAATACCTAGAGAGGGATGTTAAGAAGATCACTTTCCATTGCTTCTGTACCAGTTACATGTGTTCAATCATGGTATGTCTGAAAACTGGCTGTGCATAAAGGCCTAAATTAAAATTGGTGGAGTTTAAAGCATCCAAAAATACAGTAGACACTTAAAGAAAAAGGAAAGCGCAAGCAGTTGTGCTGTATTGCAGGTAGGAGTATTGATTCAAGTTCAATGAGTTGTGCAAGAAATAAATGAGGTAAAAATGCAGCTGAAATCCAAGTAGGATAGTAAAGACAGCTGACTTATGCGGTTAATAAAAGTGTCACTTTGCATTTCAGAGAGCTATGTAGTTGTATAGAAACAATAATCTTATGAGATATTGGCTGAAAGTAGTTAAATAAGAGGAGATGTAGCAGTTTTCCAACTATTCTAAGGGTTACCTGAAGTCCACATGTGGAATATTTTCACCCAGAAACAGCATTTTGAAATGTAGTTGCAGTTTCACTTCTTGAAACAAGACCAAATGAGGTGAAACAAGCTCTAGCTCCAAAGAAACTTCACTCAATTTAAGAAAAGTCTTGCATTGGAAATGGGTGTCATTATGTCCCTCGGTGTCTAATCTCTGCCACATCGAAGGACTTTAGTGGAGGTGTTTTCACCTTGCTCCCTTCCTGTCAGTGACATAGATAATTACAGCAGTGGAGAGCATCAATCCAATTCCACTCTTCCAAACAGTGGCCTTTCTGATCGTCACCGACTGCACTTACACAATACGATTTAAAGACCGCTGCTTTACACAAGCGCTCTAATTACAGGGAGATCCTGATGGGCGGCGACAGGGAAGACATGATCTTTCATTTCCAACCACAAACGGATCACATTAATGGGCAGATCAGTCAGCAGAGGACGGGTGGGTAGAGACATGACAGACCAAAGAGACGGGGGAAGAGGCTGCGAGATGAAAAAATAATGGGGGCTGACGATTTCACAGCAACACACGGAGAAGTGAAGAAAAAGTTTAGCCACTGGGAGTAGGGATGGAACTGACCAAGCATATAGGAACCCATCGCTTTAATAGAAAAACTGTAGAATGGCTCAATATGACAAGCTAGCACCTGTGAGAGGAAGTGCTGTGACCTGAGAGCGTGAAGCCATAATAAGAAGACATGCCACCCTTCCATCTATGACGCGTCCTGAAAACAGAGCTCTTTATAACAGTATCGTACGGGAGCAGGATGACTAATACTGCTATTATTTCTGCTGCACTCTCATCTCATTGACTCAATTCCAGCAGTCTATCTCTGCCATGAGCAAAAAAAACCTCGCAGCAACCAAACTGAGGAATGATGAAACAACTGGCTACATGAGCTGTACAGGCACAAACTGCTGCTGTTGACTTGAAAACACAAGCTTTCGCTGCTGGGAGCAGTCGCAGGCTCGTCTGACCACAAATCATTACTTTTCGATAGGCAGGAGATCGGATGTGCAACTGTGTGTTTGGCGACTCGTCTTCACAATTTGGTTGAAAATTAGAAAGGATTTCCTGGGATATTTCACCAAACTTTATCTCTTATTCCCAAGAAAAATATCAGTGGATTGGATAAAAAGAGATACAGACATTCAAAAGCAGGAATCCTTATGATATTGATCACATTAAATGCCCACGTTTTGGACTCACTAAAGTTAAGAGTCCAGGCAACAGAGACTTCCGGTTATGGTGGCTACGTAGCAAGATGTTTCCCACTACTCTACTCGTATAACTTTAAATTTGACTAAATCTCTCTCACTCGGAACGAAAACAAATTCCAAAGTCTCGGAGTGATCATGGTAAAAAACAATGTAGGAAAGTTCCAGCTAACAGACTTCCACGTTCGAGGCGAAACTGAGAAAACACCTGAGGCTATGGTGGAGAAGGACGCTAACAGTGGAGTAGGAATGACGGATGGGGGGACGAGCGCGGTGCTGGCTGCCATTAACACCATGAGAATGGAGTTTTCTTCAAAATTTGATGGGATTATAACAGCAATAGAAAATCTGAGAAAGGAAATAAGTGACTGTGCTGAATGAGTGTCACAAGCGGAGCTTCGAATATCAAATGGCGAAGATGTCGTCACCCGGTTGCAAACTAAACTGCAAGCATTGGAGTCGAAATGCAAAACTCTAGAAGATAATGTTCCAGACTTGGAATCACATTCGAGACGGAACAACTTGAGGCTGGTGGGTCTCCCGGATGAGACCTGTGTTCTTTCTTAGAGAAGTGGATTCCAGATGCACTGAACAACACGGATCTGCAATCATTGGTTGTTTTAGGGAAATGCCCACATTTTGTTTTTCTTGCAAGTTTTTATGGATATTATTATAAAAATTGTCTGTTTTCAATGCTATGTATCACTGCATGTACTAACAGCTATCTCTGAATTTTTGTAATACTAAAGAAAAGACGTCAAACTGTGATGTTTCAGGTTCTGGACTCATTAGGAGCAGAAATATGGACATTTATTTGTAAGAGGCTTTGGAGAAATGGATATCCTTGTCGATGTGACCCACAGTGAAGCTAAAAATATGTCTATGCATCGACTGACTTGTTGTTTTTGATCCGGTGCTAATGGTGTGCGTCACTGCCCCTGCTGCCGCTATGACTGTTGAACATGTAATTAACCTATCATTGTTATTAGAGCCCCAGCATGCATCTTTCCTTCTCACCTTGCGCTGTATCTTGTCTCTCTCTCTCTCTCTGCATGTTCCCTGCAAGCCTCCCACGGTTCTTTTACAGTTCAGACCTCTGGAAAGGAAGGTTTTATAAGCGGAGGCCACACTAACGAGACAATAAGGAGCCCAAAAGGTAGAGTACACAACAGAAATGAGTACATTCCTGTGCAATGTCAGTTGAAAGTCAGTTGATGCTAAACTGTATCACCTTAGAGTAATTAGGTTGCTTCTAAGTTTAGATTTCCTTTATTAAAAACACAGGCCCCACAGTATTATGTAATGCAACCAAAGTACTCATTGCTCACATTCAAATCAGCATTTTCAATGGAGACATATTCAACACTCTGCAGGCATGGAAGATAACAATGTTGCACAAATTTATGGAAAGCTCTGCCTTTCTTTAGAGACAGTTTTCCTCTCTTTGCGAAGGAGTTCTAAGGGTTACGTTGCTCTACCTTTCCCTTTAAAATAGCCCAGAGGTGTTTTGCTGGATTCATGCCGGGTGACTCACTTGGCCAGGTTAGAGTTTACATTTCGTTCTTCTTTGGAAACTCTTGTGTGATTTTGGCAGTGTGCTTTGGATCGTTATCATGGCGGAATATTCCTCTTCTGCCAAGAAGCTCCTGCAGACTGATGGTGGAGCTTATCAGCAAGTATTTTTTGTACATTTACTCACGTACATGGCGCCATCTGTAAAAGTCATCTAATCTCATTTGCCCCCATGCCCACTCCCATCGCCCTGCTTCACTGTCAGGACTAAGCATTCACTGTGGTAGAACTGGACAGATTCACACCAAACATGCCGGACGCCATCCGAGCCAAACAAATTTATCTTGGTCTCATCTGACCAAAGAATGTTCTCCCACTATTAATGTTGTTTATCACAGTTTTATCTGACAATTTTGAACTGAAAACTCTTTTTTTTTTTTTTGCTTTTTTGTTGGATATCATCCAAAGACAATGACATTGTGAACTGTCCTTCTTACTGTCTGATCTGTCACAGAAACTCTGATTTCCAAGGATAACCCTTGTGCCAAGTGTGAAACACTCACTGGTCTGTTTTTCAGAGCTAGATTGTACAAGTAGTACCTGGCATCATTGTAGGACAACGACCACTGCAGCCCTGATTAATTCAATTCAATTTTATTTATATAGCACCTATTACAGTCAAATTGTCTCAAGACGCTTTACAGAATCCATATGCCTGAACCCCAGAGCAGCCCTAAGGAGACAGTGGCAGGAAAACACCCTTTAACAGGGAAAAAAACCTCGAGCAGAACCCAGCTCTTAGTGGTACTGTGGCTCATCTATACTTCCTGATTACGGCTGTGATTTTGAGTTGGTCACCACTCTTCCTGTATGCTTTTCCATCTTCTCCAAATCAGCTCTTCATTCCTGTGGTGATTGTGTCATTTCACAACCATGATCATGCAAATGGGCTAACTGGAAATCACAGGTGTACCTCATTTTGTTTCAGTTATAGCTATTTTGATCGGTATTTTCAACATAGCCTTTCTAAAGAATTTGTTTCTGATTGTTTTAGTGAAGAAATACACATTTGTCCAACTTAGAAATTACATAGTTGTTGAGAGGTGATTCAATTTCAAATCATTTGACATTTAAGTGATATTACACAGGGAGAAAACCACAAGTCATGAGGCCAGATTAGAAATAACACAGAAGAAAACCTTTAATGCTACTGCATTCCCTGTAAGAGTACTGTCAAAACCTAAAGGCAAGTTTCCATTATTTTTCTCCACAGGTCACCCAGTTTCAGAGGCACAAGCTTATCTGTGCACAAAATACAAACCTTCACATGTGCTCATACTCTAATCTGGCAGACTTTAATGAAACATTCCACTTTGCCTCCCTGTGTCTGACCAGGTCTTATCCAGCGGCAGACAAAAGCCTCTCTAACAGCCCGCAACCAGCTGCTGGCTTCACTGGATGAGACAGCCAGACAAAAGGGGAGAGAGGAGCAAGTGGGAGTCAATGAAGTGGTATTTAGTCTGGCTGTTTGTTTTGTGTTGGCTCTGACCGGAGCTCGGATGAATTACCAGAACTCCGCCGCACAGTGGGTTTATTACAAAGACGGTGGAAGGGATTGGGGGGACGAGAGAGGGATGTAAAGGTGAGAAACAAGGATGTCACACCTAAAGGGAATTTATATACTGAACTATGTTAAATTAACAGACACTTTTACCACGATTACTGCTTACATAGTTTGCATAATGTCTATGTAGAGGTATATTGCAAGACTGAGTTTGTAGTGTAACTACTGTTTCAATGGTGGCAAGTTAGCAAACTTTAACTATACCTGATGACACAATTAAATGTTAGACTGACTTTAGGAATAGTTCATTAAGTCATCCATTTATTTACAAAAACAACAGCTTGACACTTCCATTGCATTAGGTCCATGTTGTTGCAGTGTCTTGTTATCAGTGAAATGACAATTATATGGTGGACTGTGAGCCAGTAGTCTAATTAAGCGAATAAATGTGTTTCAACTTGATCTTAGGTCCCAACTCTGATGGATTCTAGCATTAATAATGAATAATGAGGTAAGTAAAAATGCTTCAGACAAGATGTTTTGTTGTATCATTGCTACCTTTTTCATTGAAAAGACATTTTTCTGCCTTTTGATCTTTGCTAGTTAATGTATAGACCAAAGAAAAACAAAACAATTTAATTCACTGTGCTGCTCAAAGTCAACTGAGTATTTTCCTGTATGTTGCTCAATGCCTTAGCTGATGTTGGGAATCAATCAACACACCTTAACTGTCAACATGACAGTTCTGACCATTTGTTTTTATTGCTTGACATATGCTTTAGTGATGATTGGATCTTCCATTGTTGAAAAAAATCTATCAGCTTTTCAAATTGATTATGTGAACTGTAGCTCTTGTCACAATAGCTCCTAAGGATTCTTTTCATTTTCTTCTCTTTACTTCTACAAGGTAATAAAAAAAGAACTGCTCAGTAATTTAAAAAATGCTCCACAGGACATGAAAAATGCTTGTAAATGGTTCAAAAGTTTTCTCATGGACAGACAGCATCATGTGGTTACTGGAAATGTTAAGTATGAATTTGAAAATTGCAAAAGGAGTGCCACTCGGTTTAATCCTGGGACCTGTTTTACTCACTCTTTATATCGATGATGGTGTCCTTTCTGTATCTGCATGAAATATATGTCTATATGCTGATGAAAACATTTTGTATTATAATGTGGATTCTGTTCATTCTGCTGTTAAATCTCTTCAGCACTTCTTTGATGACTTACAAGTTCTTGTTTTACTTGATTCATTACATTTTGAATGCACTTTTGCAAGTTTCTTATTTATGTGCCTACAGCTTGTTTTCTTACTTGTCTATAATGTAAGTGATACTTCCCCTATTCTATTTCTTGCCATCGAGTCCTTCTCATCACTGTCTGCAAATCATTGCTCCTTTGTGGAACTATTTTTACAGTCATGAATGGTGCAACAGTAATGTTAAGACAGCTTGATCCTGGTCAACGGTGCAGCTGCAGGGTCATCAAAGTTCAGTTCTACACGGAAGACTCATGCAAACCAATTCTGTTGCCTAAAGCTGATAGCCATACATGTCAATTTATACATAATATGTGTGGTAAAAGGTCTCGTCAGACGGCAGCCACAGCCTTCGGCAGATTGTGTGATGCTACAAAGCATGACTTCAGTCTTTACTACATCTGTAGTTGCATCGGATTTGGGGCGCAAACATCATCGTCTGTGGCTGATTTGCCCTCTGATGTATATTTCTCAGGTGTGGTTTCGATTTGAAATGTTCCTTTGCATCATACACACCAGACGATGCCACCTTGATGTCTCACACAAAGAGCGTGCTGTGCACATATTCTTTGTTTTTTACGGTATGATGACACAGTTTAACATCTCCGGTGGTTGCTAAGATCTAATAATATTGTCTTTGCTATTTATAGATTGTATGGACTTTCTGTGGTAATTATTGCATTGGGATCCAAAGGGGTTGACATGTATGGATATCCTGATCGTGGTGATTATATAAGAATGAAAGATTTCACTACGAAAATCTGGTATTTTAAATCTGGATGTGTTGATTCTTTTAAACTGTTGCTGCAGATTTGACCACTAGGGGCCAGTTCCAACTCTATAAAAATCACACCCCATAAAGACAAGGTGCTTGTTTTTAGAAATGTGTCCTAAGGAAAGGATTGAAAAATTTCCCAACAGGATATTTAAGTGTGCTTATTTTTTTCTAGAAACTAACAGTGGAAGCAGTTTTGTTTTCCACCATGTAACTTCTGTGGTAAAACATTTTTGTGAGAAATATTTAAGGCACCATTTTCTTCTTCTATCTCCTAAAGTCATATTACTGACTGTAGTTCTTTGCATTAAGATGTTGAAGTTCCACAAAGAAATTGATTTGACAGAAAACATTGCATGCATTTTTATGTAATGTGTATTCATTTATGCACAATTTTACATATAAAATGTTGTAAAATTAAAGAATAATTCTCCTTCTTTTAGTATGATGTGATGAGACGCCTTATTTTGAAATCATATTGCAGCGTCACCTAGTTTTTCAGCACTTTACAATATAGAGGATGTTATGTCACGTTGCATTGCCATTACATCATTACATTTCTGTTTCTTTACTGTAAATTGCCACAGTAGCTCTAGCTGTATCTGATGTGCCATAAACTACCCTGATAAAGTGTGTGTGTGTGTGTGTGTGTGTGTGTGTGTGTGTGTGTGTGTGTGTGTGTGTGTGTGTGTGTGTGTGTGTGTGTGTGTGGGCTTCCTGGCATGCTGCTGCTGTGGCTCCTGCAAAATACTGCTGTTGGCAAGAAAGCCACCCTTCTTGGAACAGTGTGTCAGATCTCTGAATGCTAGCATGCTGAACTGATCACCTATAAAACACCAGCAAGTGCTACACTCCAAGGCGATAACCCAGAGTCCATTTAGAACTGCATACAACAAACGCGCTTTTTATTTTACAGAAAAAGTCCCATCCCCTTTTTTAAATTGTACATTTTGTGCAGGTGGAGTGGGTAACAGTTGTTGTGGGTCCAGTTTGTACTGCCGTTAGTGGACAGGCTACAAACAAGATCCAGCCTTGTTAAAGCTTCATGCCTGGCTAAACAAACAGCCATTATAACGATTTGCTCCACGGTACCAAATGGAAAAAAAAAGAAAAAAGAAAAAGGTTTTTATCGTTTCATCAATCTGATTTGGAGGCGAGCTACTGTTACGATTTGGCAGTGGTAGTCATGTATCTGCTCTGTCAACATAGGTCATGCGAGGTGAGTGCGACAGGAATGGAAAATTGGAAGGGGATGGGAGGCAAAACTGACCTTTCTGCTCTCTGAAATGGAATCTAGCATTGTTTGCTCGGAGAGCCTGGCTTTTCAAAGTGGCTTGTCGGCGCCATCTGTTTTTATTGACCCTTCATCCTTGAGTTTGATATCGCCACCCCATCTCTCCTCTATAGCTCCTACTTCTATTTCTCTATTTGTCCTCCTCTCTGACAGATGGAATAATGAGGTAGTGGCAGCAGCATGCCGGTTTGCACAGAGGATGGGAGAAAAACCCTGCTGTGAGCAAAGGCTGGAAGCTCTCTTTGTGAATCTTATTCTATTCCTTCTCGAGCTGCCCCGTGGGAGGATGAATATCTGCCTGTATCTTACCTCAGCCCCTCCATTAGTAATCTGTTTGCATCTCCGGCTCACAATGACATCAAAGCTCACAGCTATTGGTATTGGCTGTGCAGGGGACTAATTTAAGTTTCCACCGTAAAGTCCAGGGTGTAATTTACTTTATTGAACAATGCAAGTCGGTGGTTTCTAAACAAAAAAGACCAGAACACCGCGCAAACGTCCTAGGAGGGCGCCATCGGAAAAGTCTGTGAACAATAAATGAATTTAAACCAAATGGCAGCCGCATGCAGCGAGTCAAACAATTCAGGACTACACTGCAAAAAGATGCTTTTCTAATGAGCGCCGTCTTTGCTCTTTTGAACTTTAAAGGGACAGATTAGTCAGAATGCAAAACACACACTTCCTTACTTACGCTGTATGGCTACAGCTATGTTGTGGGCACCACTGTTTGTATTCTTTTGGTTTGAGGCTCGTGGTTTTGACCCCTTAGTTTCAGTTAAAGGAAGTGTTTGTGGTAAGTGGTTCAACAAGGCTATTCCTCCATGTACAACATCAGTTTTGTTCAGCAACCTGATATTTGAGCTTCATTGTTCATGATGCTGTCTTCTCATGTTCTTTTGATGAAAGTAAGTAGGTATGGTTGGGCTAATGTCAAATCTGAGTTCTAGACACATCAAACCATTCAGTGACCCCTCATGCACCATAGATGGGGGCATCCTGGAAGAAAACACTTCAATCAGGATACAAATGTTTCATCATAGAATGCAGGTGATAATTTAGAACTATTAGGCATAGATTTGCAGAGATCCTTCCTTCTGGACCCAAAACATGCCAGGAAAATGCTCCCAACAATGAAACAGAGCCACAAGATCCTCTCATTCTAGGGGTCAAGGGTCCAAGTCTTTCCATTAATTCTTTCCTTTAATTTTCCAGGCCGTCTATAGTCTGGAAACCAATCCTTGACATATGTCTTGGAAACAGGTAATTGCACTTTTTAAAGTAAAAACCACACCAGACACAGAGTAGTATTTGTATTAGTAGTGGTGTTGGAAGGAGTTTTTATAAGTTCAGAATCAGGAACAAAGTCTTGATTACTCGCTCAGATGCATTTTGATGTTTCTGTCTGAAGTAATTGGTTAATTTTCACCATCCATGATTAGTTTTTAGAGGGATATTGGGACATTTATTGTGCAAATGGCTCTGGTTGCACATTCGAATGAAAAATTTGCATCGAAAAAACACACAAATACTTCTAGTGGGAAGCAATGACAGGGCATTTGGCTGATAATGCAATGATTTTACATGATTTTACAGTGTAATTTTAAATAAATAAACAATTGTGGCAGGGCTGCAGATCAAAGATGTTTTGTCGCCATAATTCTATTTATTATTGGCTCCAAATTCTTCTCTCTGGATTGCATTGCATAACGACTCGTCCCTCAGCCTGGGAGCTCTGGTTTGCAGACCTGTGATCTGGATTTCATAGAGATATTCTGCTTTCCAGCACAGCTTCCTCGGTCAAGTGGGACTCATGAGTAACAGATTCAAAGACACGGCTGGATCCACGCAAGCACACCAGCCTAACATCAAACCCAGACCAAGAGCAGCCCTCCGTCCTGGAAGACTTTGTTCTGTCTTTTTCAACTTCAGGAAGACTGCATCAGGTTTAAAATAACCTGGAGATAATTTAATACGTTCATTTAGGGTTGCTTTTCCTGCCACTTTCTCTGAATGGATTTATGGCTGTGTATGGCTTGTTGGTCCAGGGGTATGATTCTCGCTTAGGGTGCAATCCTGGGTTCAAATCCCAGACGAGACCATGGGTTTGGGGTAGTGGTGGCTCAGTGGTTAATGCCCCTAAGCCCCTTAACCCTATCTATTCCAAGGGCACCTTATGTTTGACCCCAGCTTCATTCACTAGGGTATGCAAAAGAGAATTCCCCCTTGCAGGATCAATAGAATATATAAATAAATAATCATTAATAAAGCAGTTTATTGGTAATTCAACACTTCATGCCTTTTTTGTCAGTGCTGTAAAAACGATTCCTATTCAGGGTGAGTGTTTAAAACCAAATGGTTCTTAATAAAGTATTTTTTGGTCTTGACAAAAAAACATCCTACGTAAGAGGTATTTTGCAGAAAGGTAAAAATCTATCTGGTCGGTGTATAATTGGAATTCAAATGATATGAGCATTGTACTAATACTTGTGAGAAACTGCTATCAGATGTTTGTGACATCCCTTATTTAATATATGATGTTAAATATTTATTAATAACAGCATTACACTACCGTTCAAAAGTTTGTGGTCACTTAGAAATGTCCTTATTTTTGAAAGAAGAGCATTTTTGTTCAATGAAGATAACATTAAATGAATGATAAATCCAGTCTAGACATTGTTAATGTGGTAAATGACTATTCTAGCTGGAAACAGCTGATTTTTAATGGAATATCTCCATAGGGGTACAGAGGAACATTTCCAGCAACCATCACTCCTGTGTTCTAATGCTACATTGTGTTAGCTAATGGTGTTGAAAGGCTCATTGATGATTAGAAAACCCTTGTGCAGTTATGTTAGCACATGGAGAAAAGTGTGAGTTTTCATGGAAAACATGGAATTGTCTGGACGATCCCAAACTTTTGAACAGTGGTGTATATCTGCATTTATGCTAAAGCTAAAGTGGACGTTCGTATAGCAGCTTTTGCAATTTCTGTTATGTCAGAGGTCTATAAGGTTCTAAAATCAAAGGAAAAACCTGAACCCTGGCATGGTTTGACTTTGCTTGTCCACTTAGAAGGAAGGATCATTGCAAATCAACACAAAGTTGTTTGAAGTGATCACCTTTTATGCTTTGATGAAACACTTCTGCCCTGACTGAAGTGGTCTTTTCCAGGATGACAGTGCTCCATCTATAGGCTACTGAATGATTTAATGAAAGTGACAGTGATGTAAAGTAATGCTTTGACCTTTCCATTCACCAGACCTCAACATAACTGAAGACCTCTGGGAGATGCTGGACCAACGTGTTAGAAAACATCATCAAACCACCAAATCAGGGAATAATTTCTAGAAAAATGGTGTTCCTTCCCTCCAGTAGAGTTCTGGAGACTTAGAGAGTCAATGCTAAGGTTCACTCTGGCTCCATGTGATGGTGCAACACAACAGTAACGCACTTGACTGTACAAATGCTCCATGCAAGAATAAAATGGCTTCTTCTTTTTTCATCAAACTGATCTCACATTATTTGCACTTTAAAACAGCCATATATTCCATAGCCCTTGTTGCTAGGGTTGTTACAAGGGATGTCATTGGGTTCTTGGAGTTGTCTGCTTGTATATTATACATTCAGGTTCCAATGTGTAATGGATGTATTTGAATGTCCGTTTCTTAAATATGGCCACTCAGAACAGTGTGGACTCATTGAATGGGTGGGCTTTAAGAGTCAACAGACTAAATGACCTGGTCAATCAAGAGGCTCAACTGAAGGGATAGTAGATAAATGATATACAAGGACATGTTTCAACTGGAAATCCTACAACAATATGCCAGTAGAATAAAATTATAGCAGGAAGTGTGTGTGGGTTTTCTCCATTTTAATGAACTAAAAATGAACTTTCTACTCATTTTAGTTCCTTTCATTGTTTGCCCAGTGCAGAGGAGGGATCGCTCTTTGAATTGCCACTGCTATAATTTGCTGTTATTGTCCTCAAAGTAGGACTGGGCAACAGAGTGGGCATTACTTCTATTTTTAAGATTCCATGGCCATTACATAACATGTTGTTTTCTTGTCTGTTGGCACACAAAGACAGAACGAGTTGTTCCACATAACCCAGTGTCCTTGAGGGGACAACAGGCAATCGGGACAAGTTGTCATCCTGTGACACTGGAAAACACACACACACACACACACACACACACAGTTGCAATGACAGAATCATGAAGCCCATTTTAACAACCCCGAGCCTGCAAGCCTCAGAATATAAACTATAATAGACCGTGTACAATATTTCTCTGGGTTCGACTCCTCAATACTCCGTAAACAAACAAAAAAAACTGCTGCTCTGGCTGACTTCCTGTATTAGAGGGAAGATAGATGGTCCTGTGTGCAGCGCAGCACATCCAAGCGTGGGCTGACACAGTGTAAAGCCTCCAGCGCTCCGCTACGGTAAACAGTTGTTAGTGGATTACTGGGAATCAATGGCAACGAGTGGGTACAAAACCCCGGCTCGTGTACGGGGAGGAAAACCTGCGGCGGTTCACCCACCTGCATGCATTAGTTCTATAAGACACAACGGAACACAAACAGCAAAAAAAGGCCCTTATAGTTCTTCTCTGTTCTCATTTAACCAAGCTGTTGTTGAGGGACAGTTAAATTGTGGTTTCCAAAACTCTCATATCCTACTTGTACTGCAGGTTGGAACAGAAGGGACCTTCAGAAAACCTTCAAATTAACTATTTCTTTCAACACTTGCTCTGCCTGTGATTATATTCATCATCCGCCTTTATAAATCCAAATTGTCCCTACTTATCATTGAACCATACAGTGATAGGAGAGTTCAGTTTGGAGCTCCATCATCCTGCTTAAACAGAACGAGTTTAAAATATATTATTTGATGGCTGTTTTGAAAGGTAATTGCTGCTGTTATTACCATTAGTGTCTGTTCTCATGGATCAATATTAAAGTTTTATAAGACATTGGATTATAATTAGAATTTAGGTGATTAGACTATCTTAATTCATCTGTAGATGGATTGAAAATTAGGCAAAAAGATTTCATTTTGATGATTTCATCACAAAATTCAATTTTCCCATTGGACATTTCATATGTACGGTCTCCACTGTAAATGTACTGTATCCTGTAGAGGATTGGACTCTATTCCAGCTGACATTGGTGACAAAAAGGTGGCAGGTTGCCAGTCCAGCACAGGGTTAAACAATATCTCAATATTTGTCCAAAATGAGTAAAAAAATATTAAAATGACAACAAAAATAAATAATATTTGGCTGGTGAAAATGGGAAAAAAAGACCACATTTTTCAAATAAGGTGATTTTGATGTCCCAGATAGTTCCTTTAAGTGTTTTTATATGGATCTTTCCATATTTCCTACTAAAAATCCAGTCTTTGGTGGACATTTCACCAACTTTTGAGGCTCTAACATCAATAGTGGGCAAACTTGGACAAGACAAGGTTCTAGTTTGTAGATGTTTTGACTTGAATCTTGAGTCAAATATGTCCAAAATGACTCAATATTTGTCAAAAATGATGTGAAACTTATCCAAAATTAATGAAAATGAACTAAAATGAATTGAAACATGTCCAGAATGTGTAAACGTTTTCCAAAATGACTCCAAATGTGTCCAAAATTAGTAAGAAATTATCTACAGGACAAAAATGAGTAATTATTGGATTAATTATTATTGAATGCTCATGGACTGTGGGATATAGAAGACCCATGAAGGCACAGGAAGAACATGTAAAGTCCACACAGGAGGACCCCAGTTGACCAGCAGGTTAGAACCCAGAACATTCTTGCTGTGCGCCCTGCATAATAATTTTTTATAACCACAACAACGCACACATTTTCATTGACCGACGTCACATTAAAAAGACAGATGGCCATTATAATGGTGTGAGGGAATCATAATGGTGTAGTCATCAATGGATTATTCTTCTCTACAAACCCGACCATTATGGCTAGAACATGCTACCCTAGAAAGGCCCTCACATCTCTGCATGAACTATATGTACTGTACTAGTAAAGCATGACTGTAATCGGGCGAGACTGCAGCAGCTTGTTGCGGGAAATGTTTGCGACAGGCTGCCAGCTCTCAGCCTTATGGTAAGCTCCTCTTTTTGTCTTCTACCTGCACCTGTTCACATGGATTTGCATTAGAGTGTCTTGGAGGGCTTGTTTTGTTGATGCTGTTCCAGTTACCTTAAGTCACAAAAAGCAATCCCATTTTCTTGAATTTATTTCAAAGTCAAGGCGAAAGCTCACGGCAGCCAGGCAGCTCACAAGAGCGAGCGCTTGGATGTGTTTTTCACGATGCCGGCTCCGGCGCTTTTCCGTGTCGAATCCAATAAAGACGCTGCAAGTGGCTCGCAGCTACAGCCAGTCCTTGTACAATATGCTACCTATCTGGACTTTGACAGTTTCAGTCGCTGCGTATAAGCAACAAAAGGATAGCGAGCATTTTCCGCTACGCTCTCACGCCTTCTGGTCATTAACTTAGCATTAGCGCCACATATTAGCCACCCCCCTTTAGCTGAAGGCCTCATGGGGCTGCGGACTCAGAGGTAAGTGGGTGCTCTTCACATTGTGCGGTGTGTGTTACAGTACGATGTGAGTGTGTGTTGTGTGGGATCCTCTTTTGTTTACCCTCCCGGGCATGTTAGAAAGCCGAGCAGAGTGCAGTAAATTAGGTGAGGGATGAGGGTGAACAGTTGCAGAGTGCCACTCGTTTAATCAGACTAATTGTTACAATCAGACTCATTTCTCCTGTCGCTGTCTCCTCGTAGACCCTCTCTCAACTCTTTGCCATTATCTCGTGTTCTTCAGTCCCCTTTTTATTTGATTTTCTACCCGACTCTTTGCATTTTTACCCTTCTTTCCTAATTCTCTCGTTTCGCCTACTCTCTCCTATCTTTTTCTTTTGTCTTCATTCAGTCTTTTGTCCAGGTCTCTCTGTTCGTCCTATCTCTGCTTGCCTCCCCTACCTCATCTTTTTTCCTTTTCCTCTCTTCTAGCATCCCGTTTGTTTTCTTCACACCCTCTCCTTTTCTTCCATCTGTTTTCTACTCTCCTCTTCTGCTTCTTCTCTTCATTTTCTTCTACCTTTCTCTCCTTTCTCTCTTGTATTCTCTCCCCATTTTGTCTCATCTTGTTTCCTTATTTCTCTCCTTCCCATTGCCATCATTCTCTCCTCTTCTATTCCTTCCCTTCCTCCTCTTCTTCTCTTTGTCTTCTCCCCTCTTACTTCCTATTATCTCTCTCCACCTCTTCCTATGACTTCCTTGGGAAACCCGTCTTATTAGCTCAGTGGGATCCATAAAGGGAATGGGGATGTGTGATCAGGCTAATGATAATTAAATAGACTCATCATCAAACAGTCATTATGGCAGATTGGGCTCCCTGCCCTCGTTCAAAATGGCAGCTGACAGCCTGACACCGACCGTCTGTCGCTGATTTTAACAGGGCGAAGACGGAGAGGGGAGTTCGCTTTCACCCTGCGCTGCAATGGAGGTTCAGGAGGGGAAAACTCCACTGTAGGGCATCATTCAGGAGTTTAAATGACAAAAGATAAGTAAACGAGACATTTCATCTTTCAAATACAATGAATATGCAAATAAAAAAAGTCTGAAATTAAGAATAATGGTTTCAGAAAATGGTTTATACACATAAATAATGGAAAGCCCATCAAAAAACACAGATAAATGCCATTTTTAGCATCTCTGCAGCACAAACTCCAGCACTAACATCAGTACAGCGACGTGCTTTTTTTAAATTTTAGTCCACAAATGTTAAAAAAAGACAATTTTTCACAGTTTATCAATGAGTCACGTAACGAATTCAAGCCAAATCTACTTCCATTGGAGCTAATAAAGCATAAATGGCCATAAAAAAAAATATATATATATATATATATATATATATATATATATATATATATATATATATATATATATATATATATATATATATATATTTAAACTTATATTACAACTAACTGTTCACATTATTCTTCATCAAATGAAATATTTAGTCCTAAAAAATCTCATTAGAGCAAAACAATCTAGGAATTAAAGGCCCACCTCATATAACCTTTTCGAATAAAGACCAGCAGAGCAGAACAATATCATAGTTTTTTATGACACAAAGGCTAAATCTGAAGCTGTCAAGCGACAGTAAATCTGCATAGGAAATATTGTTTCAAAAAAGCAAGATAGAGATTGGGTTGTTTGCCCTTATAATCACCAAGAGCTTCAAAGTAAAGGTACTGAACCCCAATAAGTGGCTAACTGTGACAGAAAAAAAATGAAAAAACTAGAAATAACTGCAATTAGTCACCGAATGAACTTAGACAATGTTAAGATAAACAACTGAGAACGTACATTTAATCACCTCATTTACAAATTCATCACCTTAGTCTCTGCTCACCGTCGAAAGGCAGCATTAAAGAAAGCCGACTCTTCTGGGGGATGAATGACTGCGACTACTGTGTTATGAAAAGGCTTTGGAGAAAATGTCTCATAATCGCAGTAATTCGATAAATGCAGCTCTGTTTGTAAAACGTGGTGTTAGAAAGCGCTGCGGTGTGGATACAAAGCCTTTACAAAGTCTGGATGACAGCTCAAGGAGGATTCCAGTTCATTCCAGTCCACTGACGTGCCTTTTCTCTTCTCTCTATACCAGGGATCACCAACTGTATTTGTCAGAGGGCCAGAATTTTACCGGACAGTCACCTTGGGGGCCGGACCCTCAAACAAAAATTAAATAAAAATCTAATTTTGGCATAACATTATTATTTGATGTTTATTGTTTATATTTTTTTCCATCTCATTACAAAACTGAAGGCATTTTTAGCCTTTATGAGTCAGGCTCCTATCACCTATACCACAGTCAACCACCAGGAGTGATAGAGATATTTTGCCTCAACTCAATTAAGTCAACTTTATTTATAGAGCACTTGAAAAACAAACACCGCGGAAGTGAAAGGAAAAGGCCTCTTACCACAGGTAAAATGGCACTCTCAAAGGCCATGAAATGAAAAGTTGATGTGGAAAACAGATCCTTTAATAATGACTGCACTGAAAAGTACGCATTTATCCTGCCAACCTTCCGAAATGCGTCACCTGTATGCCTCATTTGCAACGAAACTGTTGCTGTTGCAAAAGAATATAATCTGCGCCGTCACCACAACACTAAACATACAAATTTCAAGGATTCATATCCTGAGCAGTCAGAGGCCCGTCAGAGAAAAATGGCCACATTGAAATCTGCCTGCACCCGTGCAAATGGCATTATTACTGGAACTTTAACTGATCAAGAGAGAGTTAGGTGTGCATCTCTGCAGGCTGCCTGGGTGCTTTGCAAACATAAGCGGCCTTTCACGGAAAGTGAGGTTTTAAAGGAGAGCATGGTCACCGTTCTGGAGGAACTTGCCCCCGACAAATCCATGGACAGAGTTATTGCATCTGTCAAACAAATTCACCATCAGCCCAAGCGGAGAATTCTCCACAAACGCGGTGAAAATGATGCCGTTGGACGAGGCGTCCATTCAGAGCGAGCTGGCTGAAATCCAGGCTGCTCTCCGTGGTGCTGAAAGCCTGAGCGCATTCTGGGTGTCTTGTCCCGAGGACTATGGCACATTGAAGACGCTGGCTATGTATGTGCTCACCATGTTGGGTTCAACCTACACCTGCGAGGCTGCGTTCTCCAAGATGAACTCGATAAAAACACACGAGAGGAACCGACTGTCAAACCAGTCTTTGGAGGACTGTTTGATCAGAAGTCTGACAGCAGCCAAGCCTGATGTGAAAAAGTTGTGATTTGAAATCGCTGTAGCCCACTTAACGTTTATTTATTATTTGTGACCTGTTTTGTTCTGGTACCAGGTTAGTATTTATTTACCATGCTATTTTAAGTTATGCCAGTTGGTTTTTCCTCCTTTTTTTGTCCTGAGAAGTCTACTAGTTTGAAGCTTGTTGTTGAGACTTTGAAATAAAAACCAAATGTTAAGTAAGGGCATGAGGAAAAGTTATGTTAAAAAAAAAAGAACTGTGTGAAACAATAAATGTTAAACAGTGCAGCGAGTCTGTCCTCATTTGGGAATGTAGCCTAAATAGAGTAATAAATGGTGGGGATTACTGATAGTTAAGAGTCTCAGTTATTGTTGTTTTCAGTTGCTTTAATAGTGTGGACCACATGATATTTTCTCTTTGATCCTCACAATTTTGGAATCCAGTCGCAGGCCGGATTGGACGGTTCGGTATTTGGGTGTGACTTGCAGCTTTCCAAAAAAGATGATTTTAACATGTTTTCAAGGCTAACTGAAAGTAAATTAGGAATTAGTAACCAAGTACAGATACTTTTCTGACTGTATCAGCTTTTACTTGCTGTTTGGAAGGCTGGTTTGGCTCAAACAACTTCTGGTCTTTTCTTCAAGTTGATTTTAGGAGGCAAAACATCATCTCCAAGGCTGCAATGTTTACTAAAGCTGCATATTCATTAGTTGTAGTTGTAGTTTAATTTTGGTCTTTAGCTTTAATCAGACTGAAAACAAATGTTTAAAATGATACCTGTTAAATAAAACAAGATTTTTTGGAAAGCTGTAGCACTTTCAAACACGAGTTTGCGAGATTCCTCATTGAAATAAACCTGAATTCTCCTTTAAACTGCATCAACTCACTCCGGCTTTCTTTCCAGACATTAAAATTTGATCACTCACGGCCTCCTTTCCCCTTTTCAGTTTTTCACCAAACTCAGGTGAACCTGCAAAAATAGCCAACTAACCACACCAAACAAATCTGTGTGTATCAAATAAATTCAATTAAGCGAGAGAAGAAAAAGCGGTTTGGAAGTTGCAGAGGGAATTAAATTAAGCGATGCTTTTATTTTTATTAAATTGCAGGCAAAGCAGTGACAGTGCGTTAATTAATTTGTTCGCATGAATTATGAAACTGAGTGCGCAAAGTAATGAAAATGTGTTGGGAGAAGAATGGAAAGATGACAAGAATATGTATTTGTGTGGCTGAATGAATCAAAGCGGATGCACAGATTTAATTGCATTTGCATACAAAAGAGTTCCATGACCTCGGCGCAGTAATTCGTGGCCTTGATATATCCTTTTTTAGCCACTATCCCTAATTTTTTCCCCTCTTTTTCCGTAATTTTCCCGTCTCAACCCTCTTTGTTCCGTTTCCCCCCATTGTTTCCACCTCTTCCTCACTTCTTCTTTGCTTTTTCTATTACATCCTTCCCTCTCACATCCACCCTCCTCCTCCAGCTCTTTCTCGGTGTGATTTGAACTGCAGATTAATAGACACCCGTGTTTTAATAAAGTCAGCCGTGACCTCGCGTCGCCCCCGACTCCTCCCCGCCGGACCTGGAGGCTTATTGAAGGAGTGACGGAGGGAAGATGAAAGAAGGCGAGACGAGGTTTGAAAATAGAAGAGTGGAGGTGGTGTGTGTTGGGCAGGGTCTTTGTCATCCTGGAGAAACCCGACGGCTGCATAATCATCTCGGCTACATTTATGAAGGAGGAGGCGGATGTGGCGTACAATGTGTGACAGTGTATCTGTGTCGGGGTCAGTTCTCATTACAGAGCTGACCGCTAGATGACAAGCTCCGACCATGTGTGTCCAAGAGGGCGCCTCGCTCGCCGACAGCCACAACAGTGAAATCAGACTGACAGAAGCGGCGGTGGGAATTATGAGGCTAGAGTGCGGTCCGATAGGGATTACAAAAACAGCCATCTGTGAGCGCAAACACACCTCACCTGAACCCCACGAAATATCAACTCCGAAAAGCCTCCATTCTTTACTGTAATTAGCAAACAAATGATTTCCGATAAGGCGACTAGATCACACGCTCGTCTCATTTCCTCCCTTATCTGACTGTACCGCTCCCACCGCTTTCTCACAAAGAGTACGCCCAGGCGAGGCCGATAAAACTGCAGATGGAGAGCGACTGGTTCAAGAATACTCCGGTCTTAAACTTCAGCAGAAATATAGCATTCAAGACAGGATTTAAATATGCTTAAAATGCTAAAAGTAAAAGAAATGAGAGTGGTGTGATGTTGGTGTCACACGGATTGGTTTGCATGTTTCTGAAAGGGTTTATTTTCTGGATTTCCACCACTGGAACTTAGAATAGTGCAAAAACGTGTGGCTGGGAAGGCATTTTGAATGAATCACATTAGAGGCCTTTACAAATGCCCTGAGCAAAAAATAAAGCAGCACGTTATGTCAAAATACGTCCAACCTTAAGGCAGATGAGCTTCGACCAGAAATATGAGCCTGCATTGGGCAGAGGCTCACCAGAAATTTGACGGTTAAAGACTCTAAAAACGTAGATTAATCTAAACAATCTCAGAATCTAGTGTCAGACGCCTGAAACCATGGAGCCAACCAGCAAAATCTATTTCAAAATCAGTGCAAAACTGTCTAAAACAAGTCGAAACTCAAGTCCAAAATCAGTCTGGAAATCAAGTCCAAAACCAGCCTAAACCCAAACTCCTAAACTCAGTCACTCTGGTTTACTGACCGACACCAAAAACAAGTCAGTCTAAGATCAAATGGTGGTGTAATGATGTGGGGGAGAGTTTTTTTGGTTCACTTCAAGCCCCTTAACCATTCGATGCACCACATGGGTCAAAAGTGACCCATATTCAATGGACAATGGGTATCTCTTGACCCATGTTGTGCATCAAAGGGTTAATATCAATGGTTTGAAGCCTATCTGAGTACAACGTGCATCTAGTGGCAACATCTTGAATGAAAAAGCACCATGTCACAAAGGAAAAGCCACCTAAAGCTGGTTTCATAAGCGGGACAAGTTGACTGGATTTCAGTGGCTTCCTTAGAGTCCAGATCTGCTTATCAATCACTAGGGTACATTAGAACCAGAGCTTTGTAGCTGATGAACCTGCAGAAATAGATGGAACAACAACATTGACACAGAACAAAATCTTTTAACGTTAATGTTCTCTAAAATGGGTAAATAATGCCCCTCAATTCGCACGATTTCTACCACTGGAGAACATATTTCTTTTAACACAGTGTGCCCACGACTTTAACCAGTCTACTAAAAGGCTAACTAACAGCAACATCAGCTCCTCTTGGTTGTAGGGAAGCAGTGAGCTTTGCCATGTAGATCCAAGATCAAATCAACATGTCAGCTCAAATCCGTCTGTTTAGATTGAATCTGTAAATTCTTCACAGATTTACGATGGGATCAGTTCAGGATTTCCCCCTCCGACAGTCTTGAGCAGAGCAGCTGGTAATCCTCCAGTAAGTCTACAGTGAAAGCAAGAGAATGTCAACAAGCAGATCATGCCTTCACTCCCAGTTTGTGGAATTTCCGTGTGATTACAGCATCTTTCAGATTGTTCTGGCGGCATACATGTCGGTTCAAAGCATGATATTAGCAGTTTTGATGCAAATTTACAAAAAAAAAAATGAGTACATTTCCTCCAAACATTCTTTTTGTTTGGTGCTAATAAATTTGTCATATTTGTTACGGCACTTGCTTCACCTTGATCTCAGCGTTAACCCTCGTGTCGTCCTGCAGGTTAAATCTGACCCGGTTTAAAGTTTGAAAATGTGGAAAAAAAAAATATATTTTCACAGTGAAACTTCTGATTTCCACATTTTCAACATTTTTGGGAAATCTTTGAACATTTTTTGGTGGAAAAAAAAGAAATGTTGAAGATGTTTATTAAGAACATTCACATAAAAATCAACCAAAATCCAGCAAATTTTGCTGGATTTTGGTTGATTTTTTGTGAATGTTCTTAAAGAAAATATTAGAAGTTTTACTGATATATATGGAATCACTTTAGATATTTTTGGGATTTTTTTGAAAGATTTTTACTCATTTTTTGAAAATATTTACAAGAATTTTCTTGCCAAATTTGTGGGATTTTTTTTTTTAAATCAAACTTTTAAGGAATTATTAGTTTTCTTCCTGAAGGTTTTGCAAATTTTCCTAAATTTGGGGAATTTATTTCTGAATTTTTGGATTTATTTCAGACAAGGAAACAGTATTTTTTGGTGCCCGTAAATGAAGAAAACAGGAGGGTTAAACAGACTTCACTGCTTTCTTATTTGCTGCCAGGGAAAAAAAAAAATCCAAGAAACCACAGGCTTGCAGAGTTATCTCCACTTTTCCTCTCATTTCTTCTTATCCGCCTCCTCCCACTCTCCTTCACTCTCCTTCAACCCAAAGATTACAGTCTGTAAATAGGAATTTCAATACGCATCTGCGCCGATCCCACAGTCAAGGCAATGTAGGCTTATCATTAAGCCAGACCCATCGCTGGCATGATAGTCGACCCCCCTAACACCCACTCTGGGCTCATAACCTGCTGTTACTGATGTGCCTGGTTATAAATAAACAGCAAACAGTACTGGGGGGGGATGGCGAGGCGTTCATGACAACACTTAGGAGCAGATACAGGAGTAAACACCTTGACAGATACTTAAAAAAACTCAGAGGACGGGAGTAGATTTGCATCAACAGACACATGGGCTAACAACTGGCTGCCAAAAGCACACATGCGTGCTCATACGTGCACCGGGGAAATGATAGTGATCAAAGCAGGCGTCCCACGGAGATTTTCCCAAAATGTGCGTCAAGATGGCAGCCAGCTCCTCCCTCCTCTGATTGTCGCGAGCGCTCTAATGACAGACCATCTCCGTCATCCCCTCCGATGTTTTGAATGCCAGATGAACCCCCCTCAGCCTCAGCCTATTACCGGGCTTTTAAAGATTTTAGCAAAAATGAGGGGATTTTAGGGGTCAGGGGGGGCATCTGTGAGTCAATTCCCCTCCAGGGGGTTATATTTGGGTACTGTTGCGATGAATAATGCACAGGATGTGGGTGAAACAGAAAGAAACGCATCTTCAGCTGATGAAAAATCCAAAGGTGTGCGAGTGGCGGGGGACACGCCAGCACTTATGTGAACACTGGGAGGGACGGCGGCTGAGAGGAATGCAAAACGAGCACGAAGCTGTGATCAAGAGACGAAGAGAGAGAGAGAGCTGTTTTGTTTGTTTACGCTAAGAGAAAAAAATCTTCATGAATACAGGAATATATTATGAGTTTTATGGGCAAACAAAGACGGCGACGTCAAGGCCTCAGATGATTAACTATGGAGGCCTCGGAGTGCCGATGTTAAAATGAAATCGCTTCATCAAATGGATTCAATCATTTACTGATAAAAGCAATTAATTTAAATTTAAAACGCCGACAATATTGGATTTACAATGATAATGACATCTGGAATTTCATTAGCATAACATGAATACAGGATTCTTTAAAAGCTCCTACTGGTGACAATATTTTTTTAAAACTTGTAATGCATCCATATGGTGTTTTTTGGGTGAAAAAAGCAGTGGCAGAGTATTTACACCTTGACACTGCAGTGTATCAATGACAATTTCAAAAACACAGATTGAAACAGTCAGAGTTTAATATGTAACAAACCAAAGGAACCAAACCTGTCAGCTTGCAGTTTGGAGCTTTTTGTATCATTATTCACAATCAGTTTCCAGTCTGAATGTGTTAAATGTGCTAAATTACTCCAATATTAGGGTCAATATATAATTGTGGGACTTTTTGTAGTATAGTTGACATTTTGCTGTTTTGAGGCCTAAAATCAACTCTAACCAAACACCACATGGCATTTTTACAGAAAGATTCTTCTAAATATTATATATACAACTGAGTAAAATTGAAATTGAAAGTTATTTATAAAGATACTGTAGTAAGTCTGTTGACATAAATCCACACTTGATTCACTCACTACTTTATATTAAATAACTCAGAAAGCCTTGGAGTCTGGCCAGTCTTTTCTTCAGGAGGAAATGACATCATGTGGAGCAGGTCATGTGATCTGGAATTAACACACTTCCTTGAGAGGTGTTTTTGTAATGGGGAACTTAGTTGAAAGTGATTTCTCAGACACAATCTGTTATTTTTCATATAATATTTGATATATTTCCAAAAAAGAAATATCTATCATGATTATCTCAACTTAATAAAAAGAAAACAATCAAAACATTATTTGAATCAGCTCATTTTATTATTGTTTAGCTAATTGGAAGGTGGCTGGTATTAAATTCAAACGGTTATTTAGTTGACATTTTAGTGATATCCAGTCATTTTTATTAATGTGATTGTTTCAATAATAAATAATGATGGAATTTGTAAAGACATGATCATAATGAACATAAAAACATTAGTTTTGTTACTTTTAATGGAAATATGTGCAAGATATATCCCATGGACTTCAAAAGTCCCTCAGTTATACTGACCCATTACAACTTGCCATTGTGTAGCGTGGAGTAGTTTTTTAGTGTTAAAAAGTGAGCTGGTGTGCTTGAGCTGCAATAAGCGAGCTTCTCTAGCTAATAAAGCTCTGATGAACCCACTGTACACAATGTGATCTACTAGTGGGGAAAAAAAGCAATGAATTAAGCAGCTGAAAGGTTTTTCCCAAGGGTTGGTTGAGACCAAAACAGAGTTAAAAGTAAAATAATTACTAGTTAAATCACAACACTGGCAGAAACATCATTCTAAATTATACTAATCTTGTTCCACATCTGTTGGAAGGGCAAATAAGCTGCGTGCAAACAAGTAAGGCATAGCGATGTTATAATACCACAATATCACACATTATGCACAGAAATAAAAGTAACATTTTCATTGTATTAAATGATTCCATTCTGGCATCTCTCAACTTCCAGACGTTAACGGATGCTCAGATGGAAAACAAAATTAAGCATAGGTGCTGGTTGCCAAAGCTGGCAGTGAAACTTGACAAACATCCAAACAAATAAATAAAAGTTTAGCTTGTTTGCAAAATACAACAAAATAAAGTATGTGAAACTCATTCAACAATAAGAAAAAAAACAAAGTGAAGGCGTCTGTGCAGTTGGATTTCTTTTCCGTGACACATTAATTTGGATACTGACACCAAAAACATCCCTCGTCTCCAGGCATCAGGCACAGACAAGGCTATTAGAAAATCAGAAGAGATGTCAAGATTTGTGTTTACTTAGCAGTCGTTTAGCTGCCACTCTCTTATCAAGAGCAGCAGGTGATGGGTCTGCAGCAGTACTCTGGCTACTGCACAGTCAGAATGAATCACATTACAGCTGGGAGATGAATAAAGATGATGACAAAAAGAGATGGAGCAAAGAAATGGCATATATCTCCAAGAGAGTAGTTGTGATGACAAAATGAAGTGAAGATTAGCTGTTAGCCTCTCGAGGAAAAGATTTACTTCCGTAGTTGTGTGTACCAACGGATAGTCGAGGCTTTTTCCATAGTAGAGCAAAATATCTTGACAGAAAATGCTTTTTTTTGTCTGAAAGAACATAAAATAGAAGTTTCCTGGGTGGTGTTTATGTCAGACTTTCCAAGAAAACTGGACAATTACTTTTTTATTGAAGTAAAAGCCTAGCTTGTGTGAATAGGTGTTGGGGACAAATTTGTGGTGATGAAAAAGGCCAATCTTGAGCATCATTACCGGTTGAAACATGCTAAATGAGATGGTCGCCAGGACAAATCCACTTGGGCAAAGTTATTGTTCTTTATTGGAGTTTGAGCACCCAACATTAGCTTTTAAATGACTGCTACATGAGCTAAAGGCTAAGTAGCTAAAACCTCATTCAGGAGAATTTATCTAAAAAGTGCTGCTGCAGAGTTGCAAAGTTGTTCCAGAGTGTTAGTTTATCTTCAAGAACCACCAAAGAGCAAACTACTGATATGGCACAAGATACTGGAAAAAGCACCATAAGTTTACACTTTTTTCTGGCCTGCAATAAAACAACCAACATAACAAATCCTGGCCAACTATTTGTGTTTCCAACCAAATTTAAAACTAGGGAGGAACAGCTGTTCTTGCAAGCCATGCATGGTACTACCAAGGATGAGGATTTGTTTGAGCACATGGTTTTGTCTATGAACAAATTTGAAATCTTAAGTGGCCTTGCTACAGTTGGAGCACCTGCCATGGTTGAACTGCAAAAGGGGTTAACTGCATTGGCTGAAAAAGAAAGTCATCTCGAGTGTTAGTCAGCATCCAGATCACCTGTGTTTACATTCCCGAAAATGGTCATTTTCACTATAAATTTAATCAAAAGCACCGGTCAAAACAGCAGCCAGTTCAAGAAGCTTCTCAGTTAGCTTAAGTAAGAGTCTGGAGATCTGGTTTACCGTTGTGAGGTGTGATGGTTGAGACGTGCAAATTTTACAAGCTGAACCTAAGAAGTCAAACAATTCACAGAGATGACAAGAAAACCTATCATAGGACTCAATAGTAGCAATCGGCTATATGATTTGGCCTTTTATTAATCTAATAATCTCTGAAGTCCAAACCAGCTTCTCTGCTTTCTGCCTTATTAAATGTGAAAAACATCTGAAGTGAAATTAAAGCTATGGCGAGTGAAAAGAGGTATTTTCCTACACTTCAAAAATAAAAGCTTGCGGTGACAGCTGAATGTGTCAATGCAGAACTACTTTAGGCATTTGACGAGAAGACTCAGAACATGAGAAATAAACAAAAAGGGCTGACTATATCTGCAACATTCTTTAATATGGAAACAGCAGCTGATGTGCCTGACAGCTGACAACAGGAAATCACTGAGCAGCAAAGCAACGATGAGCTCCGAACCAGGTTCAACAACCTACCTTTGCTCTATAACTCTAACTATAAACTGCTGTGGTATAAGTCCTGTAGATTGTCTCTTTCTCAGGAGACATGTACTTAAGCTTGCATCTCTGTTTGAGACAATCTAGTTTTCTGAGTGGTTATTCTCAAAACTGACTCTTGCAAAGACTCGGTTAAGCTCAAGCTGTGAGTGGAATCATTTCTAATATCTGACATTAGATTCTTTACTCAAGATAATCCATTCCAGCCCAACCCTTCTTAACACTTTGATGTGCAACATAGGTCAAAAGTGACCCAAATCTAATGGAAAATGGGTATCTCCTGACCCACACTGTGCATCAAAGAGTTAAACCCTGATCTGTTCATGGAGCAACAGCATGATTTATGAATGTGAATCCTGTACCTTGTATGTAGCTTGAATCTTGTATGATAGAAAATCTAGCAGATTATTGCAGTGTTTTAGCTGAACTGAAGGGTTTGAACTTTTAGCTTCATTGATCAGGTGACCAAATTTCGCCTCAAATAGGGTTTTTGTCTCCAATCAACGGTCATCCCTTCATGTCTCCTAACAAAACTCAACAAAAACCGAAGATAGAACAGCACAGACTGCACAAGTCAATCTTGATCAGCTAAAGCTACAAGGATTGGAATCGACTTTGTTTGGATTCCATAATCTATGTGGCAGGCAAAATGGAGAATGCGCAAAAAACAAAAAGAAAGTAGTTTCATTCACTTGTTTTAAATGCTTTGCAGTTTGGCTCCATTTCATGTTCACATGGATTTATTACAAACAAATTAAGAGCCGTGAACATGGAGTCACTTGAACTGACCCATTCATTAGATGATTTTGGTTCCTGCCACCCTGCATAATGAGTGTTTATTCTAGTTCCTGACAGTGTCATTAGTACACCTTAATGGTTTATTTAATGACTCTTCTCTGTTAAAGTTCATTTAGATTATCGGTAGTCAACACTGAAAGCAGACCTCATGTATGACAAATATCAGAAAACAAGATTAAAAAAAAGTATATTGAAAAGAAAAATTATGGGAAAAGGGGACTCTATTCACATCATCGTGTTTAAACTGTAGCTATGAGCTTAAAAAAAAGGTCACATAGCCTCCGATTTGTTATTCCAAGGTGAAAGAATGTCAAAGACAGATATGTGCCTCTTTGAAATTCAAATATGCTGTTGCCAGAATGGCTACAAATACAACACCACTGGCAGTTACATCTAAATAAAACACAAAAATCTGCACATGTAAGTTGCACTATCTCTTGGTATCTGATTTTGATTGGTAAGAAACTACTACAAATACAACAAAAACAACTACATTGGGCTGTAAATCTGGTGACTGCAAGGTAAAACCACCTTGAAACGATGCAAGGACATTAACAAGTTCATACAAATGGTGTTTTTTCTGATATTTTTCACTCAACATTCCATCGATGCAGCCTGATAGATGCTTGATGGTTCCCAAAGATAAGAACAGACCAGAGATCTATTGGAAATAGACTGAGACCTTTTAATTTGGTCTAATCTGCACCGGTGTTGGACTGAAAACTTCCAAACCAATGAGTTGATCAGTTTTAGCAGTCTGCCAGTGCCACAGTGCTGCCTAAGCATTCAGAGATAGTGCTTAGTTAAATACCAACATCGAATTGTTGAAATCATTTTTCGAAGAACTGAGTCTCCTCAGTTAAAGAACCTACTGGCTGAGTTCAACCAGAATTAGGAGCCCAAAATATCCAATATGTCAGTAAGATACTTTTAAAATCCCCGCCCTTTTCAGGTTCCTGCAACTGAAAGTAATCACAAATACAGAAAAACAACCCTGAGAGATCTAAAAGTTCTCATGATCTACGTCATTGAGGTATTAAAATATTCTTAAACAAAGTTCAACTTCAAATCCCCAAGTTGTGTAGCACAAAAATAAAAGAGCAAAAAGCTGAAATGTGGAAAAGAACAATGTTTGTTTTTCTGATTATTGTTATGATACAACACTGCAGGTGCAGCAGAAATGATATGAAGACAGAATTGTGGGTTGTTGTTCCACCAGCGTTTCAGTACGTATGAATCCAGCTGGGCAGGTGTGAACCTGTGATTCATTCACACGCGTGTCGAATGTGATTGTATTCCTCAAACCAGGCACGTTGAGGATAATTTGAATTAGCATATTGTCACTCGAATCCTGTAATTTTCTTCACATCTGCCTGCAAAATACATGAACATCATCTTCTCCTCTGCTGATGTCTGCCCTAATCTCAGCATATCCCTTTAAATGAAGTGATGCGTAATGTTTCGAGGATGCAGACCGGAAAGATGTGTTCTGCTTAGTTTGTTTCAAGAACCCACAATATAACTGTTTGTGAGACTTGAAAATGGTATCTTACAGAAAGTGTGATTTTTAGTTGGGCTTTTGCTTTGATGAACCCAGCAACCCCTAGTTTCTAGTAATGCCAATGGATGTATTTTGTCTTTCCATATCAGATAATATACAAAGAACATCCAAAAAACAGCCAGATATCTACTTATGAACACCGCTATGATGATCCTAAATGCATCAGTTGGATTCTCTTTTTGGTTGCTGAAGACATTTCATCACTCATCCAAGAAGTTTCCTCAGTTGTCCAAACCGAAGACGAAGCGTCCCTTTCTAGTCATTGATTAAACCCCTAAAGTCTCATCACTGTGTCAAAATGATATTTTTAGAAGTTTGTCTTCCATAAAAATAATCCATTTCTGCTTTAAAATGTCTTAGATGTAATTCTGCAACGTTGCATCCTGTAGAATGTGCAGATCTGTGAAGACCAAGCTCATCTTTCCACCACTTGCTGCCACTCGAGCACACCAGCTCACCAATGACTCTATTCAAACCATGCAAGAGACAAGTTGTAACAGTGGAGTAGTTTAGCCAAACACATCCAGACCAGACACAGAAAGCCCCACCCTGCGTTATTTCACTCGTTATGTGTCCTTTAGTAAATAAAAACCACCATATGGACACATTTTCATCAGATTGTATCTTTAAAAATCTAAAGTGTCGACATGGTAACTCTAAAGATTGTATAAATTACATGATATGGTATTATATTGTGTTACATTGGCAGCATTAGTGAATCCTTACCATTATCAAGGGCTTCTACAGACACAGAAACATAGAAATTATACATATTACACCTATATATCCTTACTTTCAATGATTCTTATTCCATATGGAGCTCATTAAAACAACTGCATCCATTGTTTTTAATGTAAGTCGACACACACAACCGACTGTATCTTCGCTGCTTATTTTATTTGCATAATGCACATCAAAACACCCGGCGCTGCTAATGTATACTGCACAAACAATAGACCCACACTTTCCACAATGCATCTTTCTGTTGGGCACTTTTGGATTTTTACAAATAAATGGTGAATATAGCGACGTGTCTCGGACAAAAGCCTCTTTGCAGTGACTCAGCCTTTCTTGCATTTTGTTCCAGAGCAACATTTCTTTTCACATTCTGCTGCCGCCCCACTCCTTCTCCCTCCTCCACTATAATTGCCCTAATTCACTGGTGCATCTTCAGCGCCAGTGCAAATTTTGTTGGCTATTGATTACGGTGGTAACAGGTCACAGCCACAGGGAGTGGTGGAGATTGGATGAAAAAAACAAACATCGATCAGGGGCTAAACAGCAGCGCTGTCAGGAGCAAGGAGCTATTGGATGTTTGCTGGTTTGATACGCACGAAGGGCTAAAACACTGTAACTAGGGAGATAACAGAAGGAATAATGTTGGAGAGGCGATAAAATCGTCTGATTTTATATCTTATAACCAGTAATTCTTCTTAATAAATCTGTTTCTCCATGTCTCTACACAGTGACAAAAGTTTCTCATTGCAAAAACAGGTCATTTGTCACCGCTTTCTAAAAGTCTACAAGCAAAAAGTAATTTGTTAAGGTTTGGGGAAGATTGAGGTTCTAGTTAAAAAGAAAAATGTTGTGTGTTAGGAGATGAGAAAGACATTTAGTTCACCCAAATATCCATCAGAACCTTTTGGATGGGTTCCGACAGCAAGCTGAACTTTCACATGGCTTTAAGGCTTATCCACAAAAATCTGAATGTAGAATTTGTAAAAATCTACATAAATGTCACAATTCAAACCTAAGGATTCAAGCAGCAGATTTCTCGTTTCCAACTGGCAGAGCTAAGTCTTGTGGTTGTGGATGTTTCAAGGTAATATTTTGGTTGAGAAAACTACAATATCTCATTCAGCAGCTTACAACAACCGCAGCTATTAATAATTCATTATGCAAGTGATTTGGCAAATTTCAAAGATGCTGCTGATGTTTTGGGTAATGTGTCGTTTGGATATCAGTGTCTGAGCTGAGCTGAGGAAACACCATTATCAAACACTGTAATCACAGTTTTACTGTGAGTGTTGAGGCTTTAATCATGAAATAATGTAGCTGATTGTGTGACATTGGTTTTCAAATTTTAAAAAAATGTTTTATGTTTAACATTTTATAGTACACAACAGAGGTGTGTACACCCACTTCAACGTTAAAAGACTCAAAATTGCATTTGCACAACAATCAAAATCAGATTCTTTAGAAAACACAGGCCCCAAAATAACAACTCGGTGCAATAAAAGTGAATACGCCTGTGATCACTGAAACACAGCTGAGCACACATGCAATTTCCAATCAGCCCAACTGCATGAACATGTTATAAAATGGCCTGTAAACACCACAACTTTCTAAACTTTGGACTTTTGAGCATGTCTGCATCATGGCTTCATGTGGAAAAAATAAAACTGAAAAATGTGTCAATGGACTGATGTCAGTGGACTGATGTGGGGGTTACATGAGTGTAAAAGTTGTTGGGAACATGAGATTTATAGATAGTACAACGAATAAATGTGGATATAGCAAAATACGGTCTAACTGGATGACTCCCAGTTGGCTGAAACTTGGCAGAATAGAAACATTGCAGCGGGATAATGGTTCAAAACACACAGCCAAAACCTTACAAGAGTTTCAGAAGGAGAAAAAAGTGAAAGCTATGTATGGAATCCAAAAGAACACCTTATTTAGTATTTTAGAGAAAAAAGAAGAGCAACACAACTGATCTCAACTGCTCACAAATAGTCTCTAAAGAATCAGAACATTGGTCTGGAAATCAGGTGTTGCCCATGCGAAGAATTGAGTCTGTCACCAAAATTAAGTATTGTACTGACTGCTGTTACATTCATTTTCTACAGTGAAGCCTGTATTTGTGACAAACAAATGTACACTGTTAGTTTTTAATTCCATATAAGATCAAATACCCTACTGTTGAATTTGGTGCAAATATCGTAAGGTGGTAGAATATCGAACCATTTGACAGAAAAGGTATCCTGCACAGGCGTCTACACATTTTCTGTTGTGCATCTTTTACTTTACATCCCTTTGGATTTGATGCATTGATTCAATACTGAATTCCCTTGTGCTAAACTTCTGTCACACCCAAAATGAACCATCTAAAGGTTCAGACACCTTCCCACCGCTGCAAAACTTCGATCTTTGCTTCAAAGAGACGCATGTCATGACATGATTAGCTGCTATGGGTTACTTATCAGGAAACATTGGTCATTTTAAGTCTTTCAGTTAACAATGCTGCTGTTTTCCCATTGAGAACAGTCTCCGCTAACCATGCTGACCAGTTATAATGAACCCTCCATAATTCGTAGTTCATAATTCCATCCAGCTGTGCTCCTCATTGCAGAGCTTAGCCTCCAGTCATGCTAGGACCATTAGCCTCCTGCTAATTCCAAACGTCTCAGTCGAGCACCTTTGACAATAAGGAGTTGTCAGACATTTGAAAAGGCCTCTTTTGAAATTTCTCCATTTCTTTGTGACGAAGTATCACAGCGCTGCAACTCAAAGAGCAAGCACGGGGGCACATGCAAGGAGTGCGCCAACAAAAGCCTTGGAACAATCACACTGGTTCTTTTAAAACAGAAAAACATTCTATGATGTGAGAGGGCAGCAACTGAGGAGTGGAGCTGAGAGAGGGATTTATCCTCTTTGTATGGGGAAACTGTAGCAGAGCACCACTCCACGTTGGAAACAAATTGCCCACCGGGTGCGTGAGGGAATAGCGGCAACCACTTGCCTCGACAAGGATTTGATATAACAACCCTTCCTTTCTCTCGTCTCTTCTGGAGTGTAGCAGAGTGTTCAAGGACGATGATGGTGAGTCACCTTCCTGTTCTGCTCTGGTTGCGATGTGGTGAGGACGGAGAAGCACCAGATGAAAGACAAAAGGGTGGTGGTGGTGGAGATAGGGACCTATCACCTTGGCTGAGATGATCCATCCATGTTAAAGCAAGAACTTGCGGTGAGAACCAAGCGGGGATTCTCAGAAAATGTACCATCTATTCGTCTGTATCAAAAGGATCTCCTGCTGCAACCCTGAGAACTCCACAGAACAAGGAAATGACGAACAACAAAAGAGTCGATGTACTTGTCTAGAGAGATAGATAAAAATCTGAAAAGTGCGAGTTTGTTTTGCAGAGAAAAAATCGGTGAATAAATATCAAAGAAACAGAAACGGAGAGCATCGAGAGACTTAAAAAATGAAATCAAAGCACTATTTCTCATTTCTGTTGTATGGCAGTGTTTATGCTGAGGACCACCCGAAACTCCCAGACTTAAAGAGCCTCATTAGTCAAAATGAACGGAACGCACAAGCAATTTACACTCAGCTGGCAGTTTATTAGATACACTGAGCTAAAACCAATGCAGTCTAATACAACAGCCCTGCAATAAATCCCATTAGAATGCTCAGTTTTTGTTGGAACGGTCTTAGAGGGGCGTTGATTCAAATTTACGGCCATTTCTTCTGGAGATGTTATTCGTGGTGCTGTTAAAACGTGCCTCATTACACAGAGGTGTTTCTATTAATACTTTCTTTGATATGAATGCCAGTGACAAAATAATAAAAACAGCAGTCAGTATAATACAAAAACAGTTTAGCAGCAATGCAAAGACGACTCATCCAAATGATCATACTGTTAAATCAACAGTTTTCTAAAACATTTAGAACAAAACAACTACAAATGAGAACATTTTTGAAGGTGGGTTTTATTGCTGGTTGTATTGTTGTATTAGATTGCATTGGTTTTAGCTATGTGTTTAGCTAAGTTCCTGTCTGGTCATTGATTGAACTCATTTCTGAGTATGAAAATGACACATTTAGAGTTTTCTTTTCCCATGAAAATAATCTATTCTTGCCTTTAAATGTCTTAGATACAACTCTACACTGTTCTTTTGTGTAGAATGTGCAGATCTACGAAATCCAACCTCTTTTATCAACTCGAGCACCTGGTAGAAGAAAATCAAAGTCTGAAAGTTGGCAGGATTGTTATTTTTTAGGGGTTTTTTTTCCTCACGTATGAAAGTCTTAAGTCTAAATCTGTGGGGGTTTTTTAGACTGTCATTGGTTCACTGCAGATTAAAGGTGTAAATACCTAACCATGGTCATTGTGTTTCTTCTAACATTTAAATGAAACACCATATGGACATGCTAACAAGGTAAAAAACTGGACTTCCATTGGTTGGGGTCTTCAATGGACAACTTAAACAAGAAGTTTCGACTATTCCTTTTTACTTTGCTTAAATCTGAGAGATCACAACTGTATTTTGAAGTATATCTGCTATATTCTTTGTGCATATAGGCTTTGAATTCACCTCATCGTCAGCGTAAACTGCCATTTGTGTTCGTTGTGTTGGATGATTTGTTGTTGGGAATCGGGACTATTTTCTCTCATGTCCTTTCCAGACATAACAAAGCTGTTTTTGTAGGTAGTAGAACACTTCACAAGATTTTTTGTCCATGTTTTGCTCCGTCTTCCACTCGCAATGGCATTTCTGATGCTGTTTTTCATGCATGTAAGACGCCAAATTTCTCACATAAAACTAAAGGTGAATGAGATACAGAGACTGACAGCAGTCTACATGCATGTAAAGTAGACTTAGCAAGTTGGACAGGATGGGTAATAGTTTTACTTTTTGCTCCATAAAATTGCGATTTTGCTTTAAACCTGCCTGATCCTCTGATGCCTCAACCTCTTGCCCTGTGTGACCTCCTTTCAGCAGTGCTCGCTGCATTGTGATATTACAGAAAGGATTGACGTCGCTAAAACCAGGAAAATAAGACAAATCTTGCAGTGAACTGGAATAATCCTGTCAGTATATAAATAAAAAATAAGTCTGAGCTGTTTAGGGGAGGTTGTTGACCTCAGCCTGCCCTGGTGGTCTGAAATTATTATTTTAAATCAACAAAGCAGTTGAGGACGGATGAACAGTTGGACAGATAGGAAGCAGAGATGGAAGGAAGGAATGAAGGATTACCAGCTAAGCGTTCAATCACCTGCTGGGATTGTAATTGGCAGGGAGGAAAAAGCACAGCCCTCTGTCTGCTGCAAGTCCATCTAGATGCACTGTTTCCACCACTGCTCCTGTTCTCTGGGGGGTTTATAGGTTTCTCACTAGGGGCCGGACACATGGGCATCGAGCTGCACTGAAATAACTCCTTTAAATTTACCTCCACGGCCTTGTCTGTTTTATCCTGCAGTGTTGAATGAACGACGAAACCTTAGATGTCGTCTAGAAAGTTTTATTATCCCAAATACACAAATGAGTGTCTCACATTCTGTAGCTACAAAACACCACCACCACCCCAGTATTTTTCACCTTATTTAAAACATGCATGCGACAAGTGTGCGTTTCTCCTCTGACGCATTTTCTTCGTCAGTTGCCATGGTAGCGCTACAGCAATTTCCAGCATCTGCGGTTCGACGCCAGTTAAAATATGATGTGCTTTGTGAAATGTGCCACCGGATGCCATCAACAACGTTAATCGTTCTGCCCTGGAGCCTGTACAAGTAGCAAGTTCAACTTATCCAGGATACTTTTTTTTTTTTGCTATTTGGCTTCACAACTTTGCACTTCTACTTAGGGTCATTCCATTCTAACTTATCAAGGACCTCCCAGCTGAGGTCATGGATATTCTTGAAATAAATATATGAATAAATACATTTACACTACCATTCAAAAATTTGGGGTCGATTAGAAATGTTCTTTTTTGGAAAGAAAAGCTTTTTTTCCCCAATGAAGATTACATTAAATGAATCAGAAATACAGTCTAGACATTGTTAATGTGGTAAATGACTATTGTAGCTGGAAACAGCTGATTTTTAATGGAATATCTCCATAGAGGTACAGAGGAACATTTCCAGCAACCATCACTCCTGTGTTCTAATGCTACATTGTGTTAGCTAATGGTGTTGAAAGGCTCATTGATGATTAGAAAACCCTTGTGCAGTTATGTTAGCACATGAATAAGAGTGAGAGATTTCATGGAAAACATGAAATTGCCTGGGCGTACCCAAACTTCTGTGTATATGATGTTGATTTCAAGGTTTTATATGTCTGTCTGGTACCTGTTGAGCAGCATGTAGTGGTTTAGGTCATTGTGTAATATGGCACAACGACCTAAACCACTACAAGCTGGAACTTGAATAGTATATTTCCCTAAACTAATGACAAAATAGTTCAACAGGTACCATACAGACATGTAAAACCTTTAAATCAGCCACCAGATGTGCTATTAAAGCCACTGAAAACTACAAAAAAGTGTCATTTTAAATAATGAAAGGCAAATATAACATCATTCATTTTTTGTATGTTTTCAATGGATATGAAAACATTCCCTTCAAAAAGTTTCAAAGAAATCAAGATAATCCTTCGTAAAACAAAACAAAAAATAGAGAAAAATACCGTTAAAATGCCCTAAAAAGTGGATTTTCCAGCTCCAAGGCAAATTCTAGGAAGAACTGTGGCACCAAATGGCATTTTGCTGTGACAAAACTAAAGTTGTTTCTACCAACAACAAAAGTTTTGTTGGAATTGAGTGAGTATTAGTGCAGAGGAATTTTTGAAAATGAAGGATTTTTCGTTTTGATAAAATACAGATTTTAATTCCTGTAAAAAAAAAAAAAGTAAAAAGTCAGCATAAGCTATTAACATGCTTACAAGTTTCAACTTTTTCTTGAGGTTTCTGGGATATTCAGTTTAAAAAAAAAAAAAAAAAATCAGCCAAATCCTGTGAAAAATAAACAATTAATAAGGCTTTAAAGATGATTTAAAAGAAGAGAGAAGCTATAAAATTTAACACTGGGGGCCTGTTTTCAAAAAATCATAACTCAAAAAGTATTTGGAATAAAGCTGTAGGATTTTTGGTTTAAGTAGAAGTTTTTGGAAGATTTTTTTTCATAAAAAATACATTGCATGAACTGGGAAAAAGTTGTGAAATCTGGGTGAATTGACATGAAATGACCCCATAACATTTGTTATCAATTCTTTAAATCGACATAGAAAGGTCTAGAGCTACATATTTCTCACAAGACAGACAGGCAACAAAATACACCAACGTTAGCAATTTCACTATATAGTACAAGCTAAAAGCAACACAGCCAAACATTAATAGGTTTCTCAATATCTCACTCCCATCATTGTGGAACAAGTAGATCTGACTTTAATCACATTGTGGATTCTATTATGTGTTGCTTAGATCAAATTTTATAGCGAGCAGGACAATTTTAGCCTCATGCTTTCTTCAACAGTGTCTTGGGAATGAAGAAAAAACAAATATAGAAATATCTTTTATCCCGGTAAGTAAGCAAATCTTATAATTTCAAGGCTTTAGTGCTTTAATCTGTCATTGTTTGAAGATTATACGGCTATGCAAAGATGTTTAGGAGGATGAAGTGGCTTTGAAATTGCTGGAGGCTCTAAAAACTGTTGCCCTTTGATGACAAATTGAAAGAATTGATTTTTCAGCTGTTAGCTGGCTAACTGCAAATCCAAAGTTTTGTCCAAAAAATAAATAGGAGGAAACATGTTCTGATACATTAAAAGACAGAAAGTGAGAATAGTAAGAGAAGAGGAGCAGAGATTCTTCATGGAAGTTCTTAATGCATTCATCCCACACCAGTCGGAATCCTTCATGAATGAGGCATAAAAGACAACGTTAGCTGGACGATATGCGCAAGATTAAAGCCATATGAATAATTTAAAGACTGAAAAGGTATATATTTCAAGCTTTTGCTGAATTATCCTTTAAATCTCCCCCGTTTCACACTAATATTTAAAGAAAAAGGAGTCTGTTGTTTTAAAGATACGACAGAAAAGCAGAAAAACCTGGTCGACTATCACATACTTGAAATGGAGAGAATACAGAGAGCCCCATTAGCAGCGACTAGACAAGCTGTTCACATAAAAAATACATCCTATTCCCAACGGTGGGACGAACAAGGAGGAACCCCAAATTAAGTGCGACCCAAAGCTGTAGTCGGTGAAAACATTCTTCAGATTTCAAGGAAAGTTCTGATTGATTATTTCCAAGTGCGCTTTATTAATAAAACCCTCTTTTCTGCTCTCTCACTGTGCGAACACATTCACTATTCCCAAGAGGAAGTGGCTCAGAGGATTAAGCCGGCGAGCTAATGCTCATTTATGTATGAAATTAAGTGAAAATACAGCTTCTTGTTGTGGATCCTGCACTTTGGCGGGGCTGTTCAGGTTCTGCTGGAGTCGAGCTCAAGATTTCAGGGTACAACATGTACAATTCTACAATCCACTAATACCAAAGAATACTTCAAACCAACAATCTATCTAAGGGTTTGTTTGCTGGTGTCATGAGGAACCATTACGTCTCAAGCTCTTGGAGCAAATACGTAGATTTATGCTGACTACATGGGGCAAGAATCCTTCAAAATGTGAAATAATTATGCATTTGCACACACGTTTATTGTAGTTAAACAAACACAGCACTATTTGATGTCCCGCGGTGAGCATTAGTATTCTCCGAGCGTGCACATCATCCGACAAATCCCTGTGCACATCCTCGTCCCATGGGCTGGCTGGTGTCTAAATAAACATTACGGCAGCCTCAATGGGGATAAGCCTAATGTGCAGCGGTGTAGCACCAGCGATACGTCGCTTTAATTGTCCCCTAAATTAAACACGCGTCGGTTTATCTTCAAATCTCACGAAATCTCATAATCCTTCCTCACTCTCCACTGCGTTTTATCAATCAGCGATGAAAAGCTTCACCCCCTCCTCCTTAAATAATGCTTCCTTCTGATGAATTTTCACACCTCTAGCTTTGTAAGTGCATCCGATCTTCCAAGTTTGCGCGCACACGCCATTTTTCATCAGCGGAGCTAATTTATTAGCCAATTAGGAGCGATGAAAGGACACAGTTCTGGAGTCAGTGATTACTGCCTCCGTGCAATGATGAAATTTATCATTCTTACTGAGAAAGCTGAGGGGATACGAACGGAGAAAACGCTGGAGGCTGGGAGGGACGAATCGAAGCGACAACTAGCCATTAATTCCTTTCCTCGTAGCTTCTAGATTATATAAATATTCAGTCTACATCACCACCAGGGCTTTTCCCTGCTAGGCGGGCCATGTGGCAGGACTCACGACTGTGGAGACAAATGAGCCAAGTTCAGAAAGCATCTGTGATTGGGATCTAGCCGGGATTTTAGCTTTTCTTCAAGTGAAGTTACATTTACTGTAATTTCGATGCTCTCCCTTCAAAGCAAGTCTTTGCATCTATGAAGCTGGTTGTAGAGGTGTAAATACAGACCTTTTGAAGGGTGCAGCCCACAGAGTTGTCCTGCTTGTTCTCAACAAATAACGTCTAAGTCAAACATTTGGAAACACCAAAAAGCTGCCAATTAACGGCACATGAACCAATGATAAACTGGGACAAGTTTCAGGAACACACGATGGACCAGCCATCTGGAACTGGGCTGCTATTAAAATGTTCAACAAGTTAAAAAGCAACAGTGTTTACTGACCTGCTGCTTTGAGTGAGCTTTTCAGTCACTAATTTAGAATTCTGATTGAATAAAAATGCTGATTTCGCCCGAGTTTTAAAATCTCACTCTGGGATGGTGATGGGGGTTTCATGTCTCCTGGGGTTGGTCATGATTGTCCAACAGTTGTGGACTGATTACTGATTGCATTTGCATGGTGTGATTTTTTCTGGTCAAAATGGAAAAAAATATCTGCCAAGTGTGGAAAACAATAATACATTGTGATGATCAGGGCCTCGAACTAAAGTTACATTTCTATTTTACTTTTCTATTAATTACTCCACCATGGAACACGGCGGAGTTATGAGATGATCGGTGTACGTTTGTCCGTCTGTTTGTCTGTCTGTGTGCAGAATTACTGAAAAACAAACTAACAGATTTGGATGAAATTTTCAGGGAAGGTCAGAAATGACACAAGGACCAAGTGATTAGATTTTGGCAGTGATGCAGCTTATAGTCTGGATCCATGGATTTGTTAAAGATTTCTGTATCATTAGGAGATAGCGGCACGGCGTCACTGTAACCATGACAACAAGTAGCCATCACCACACCTGAAGAGTAGATATCTGCAACCTAAGCATTAAATGTGTGCATTCTGAGGCACCAGTTTTGTTTGTGTGATCCTACTACAAATTGGCTGCTGTGGACTTATTGGGACTTACCCGTCCGTATTTAAGTTATTTTTTTGAAAGATGAGAAAAATACCTAGCATGCTGGGTACTTTAGGACAAATTAGACCAATTACAGGCATTTTACCTGCTCAAAAAGAAGATAACGCTAAAAACAAGTTCTAAGCAGTTGTTTCTGAGTCCTCTTATTTGGATTGGTACCTGGTATGTGCAAGTAACCTGAGTTTAGATATCAAAACTCCTCAAAAGTTAAGATGCATCTAAAAGTTCTGACAAAAGCTCATAATCAGACTTTAAAAACAAATAAATTTATGATTTCCAAGTTCAAGAACAACCTTTCATGCTCCAGTGCAAAAACCTTTATCCTCATTTTCTGCATATTGTGGTTGAAAATGTCACTGATTTCATATTGTAGTTATTATCCACACTTCAAAAAACTGCTAAAATCCTTGGCACTGTGACACAAAACTGCAGATCTGCTTTCTACACTTTTGCCCAACACTGCCGTTCATTTTTTCACGTTGCATCATCCAGCGGCTGAAACCACAAAAGATTTCTCTTACCTGAGGAACGTTGAAGAGGGCCATGGACGGGGCAGACATGTGAAAAAAGAAGCAGAGAGAAGGGAGACAAAATCATTAGCTGAAGGTCAAACTGTGCACGAAATCACCCTGCGAGATGAAATCATCCATATGGAAGCATCCCGTAGAGTTTAACGCCGCACCTGTCAGCGCAATAGGAATGAATGGTATTTAGTAGGCGGACACGCAGATGCTTGAAGGGCCTCGCTTGAGCCCAATGAGCCTTGCATCTCCAGTCGCCCGCCTCAGTCATTAGCCTTTACTTCCATTTGTGAAAGGTCAATGAAGCAGCAATCCCGGTCCATCACGCATGCCGTATTATGCTCCACGTCCTTCACAGGCGGCCATACTTGACAGGACTCATGATTTCACTGTGTATTTAGGCTAATGGCATAACTGATGGAAGCGAGCGAGGATTTCCTCCGTAATTTTTGGTGATCTTTCATATTCGCACAAGCGGGCGGTTTGAAGCCGCCGTAAGCCACAGAGAGGAGAATCGCTGCGATTCATCACTGTAAGTGCTGCACACTCATGAGACAACATGGGATGCAAACTGAATGAATGACTGAGATGTATGTACGTCTCTTCTCTCTCTCTCTCTCTGCAGTAGCTATTTCAGTTTAGATTCCTGCTTTTTTCTTTTCTTTTCTTCTGACAGCTTCTTTGCCACAGAGGGATGATGTGACAAGGCAGAATTGAGGGGATAAATTCTTAAAGAGGTGTGTGTCAGACAAAAAGAAGTGGGAAAAGGAGATTTGCAGACTGGGGAACATTATTCAATAAATAAAAAAAAGAAGGGGGTGGATTTTCTGGCATCTTTTATTTGTGCAAAATGAGATTTTTTGCTGGTTACTCAAACAGACAGACACCTACCAACATTTCAAATGAAATGGAAATGCCCTGGCCAATTTCGTGGAAACCAAACCGACCAATGGCCACTTTGCAGATGGAAATTTTTTCTGAATTTTTAATCTTTTTAGCTTGTAATGTGAAGAGAATTAGAATGTAGAATAAATTAAAATTGTGTCTCATAGTGCATACTGTATAGGAGGAATGTGACTGAGCCAACAAAACGCTCCTCCCTGTAGCGTCTCCCTGGAATCCTAATAATATTACAGTATAAACTCTTTGAAGTTCGACTGAAGACTTGGTGTCACGGTGGAAAAAAGAAAAGAGAAGTACCCTTAAAGCAGAGAATATGTCTGCATTCATTTTTATACTCTAGATATATGTGGAAAGAATGGAATCTTGGGGAAATGTTTCACATTTGTCATCATATCTGTTATCTTTGTGTGAAATACACGATTCAAGACTCATACATATTCCCTTCCGTTGCCATAATATGTCATCATCCTTAACGTGAACTGTAGGCAGCGTCTTCATTCCTTTCATTTAGAGGCTTCTGTCACTACATGTCTTCATACTGTCATCCTGAAGATACGTTTACTCCACTTCTGTGCTTAACCAGTGTGAAGGTACTTCTAATTCACTGCATTTCAATTCAAATACAGGACAATTCTCTGATTTAATGTGAAGCTGCTTACATACAGAGAACAACAGAGACAAGTGCACCTCTGTGTAATATCACTTAAATGTCAAATGATGCTAAATTGCATCACCTCTCAATAATTGCAGTATTTCTGAGTTGATGGGTAGAATATTCCCTCTTATTAACAATCGCAAACAAACACTTCAGAGACACTACATTGGAAATACAAACCCTGAACTAGAAACTCAGTGCAACAGAATAGAGTACAGCTGTGATTTCCAGTTAGGCATGGACATGGTTTTGAAATGATGTGCAAACACCAGAACTTTCCCAGTTTTAGATATATGGGCTACGTCTATGTGTATGCCCACACCATGGCTCCATATGGAAAAGAATTGAACAAAATAATCTGATTATGAGACTCCATAAAAATAGAAAAGGATCCAGGTAGATTGATGTCCAACCAAAAAATCAGTCAAAACATAGTTGCAGTAGTAATCAGGACCCATAGTAACCATAGTACCATATTTTTTGAAAATATTTACAAGAATTTTCTTGCCAAATTTGGGGGATTTTTTAAAATAAAACTTTTAAGGGAAACTTTTAAGGAATTATTGGAATTTTCTTCCTGAAGGTTTTGCAAATTTTCAGAAATTTGGGGATTTTTTTTCTGAATTTTTTTTCAAATAAGGAAACAATACTTTTTGGTGCCCATAAATGAGAACAACAGGAGGGTTAAAGAGAAAAATAAAGCAACCCCTCGGGCAAAAAACAGCCAAAAACAAACTGCCTTTGAAGAATGGCTGAACATCTCCCCAGAAATGTGGGTCTGTCATTTAACCCCTTGGTGCCTGAATTTATTTACAATGAAATTTTTTTTAAAAATAATTTTTTTTGTGTGTGTTTTTGCTTTCCAGCTGATGTGCACTGACCTTTGAGACTGAACACAGAATCTCACCTTTTCGTCAGTTTTTTTTTTTTTTTGAAACCCTATCAAATCGCTGTAACTGGTGAAAGCAATAAATCATCTATGGCCCACTGTAATTCACCCAGACAAAGTTCAGCTAAAGTTCACCATCGGCTGCAGTCACCTTCCTCCATCTCCATCACTCCCACCACCACTCCATTTCCCCTCGTCAATCTCTCTCCAACAGCCTTGTCGGCTCTGAAATATTTAACAAAACACCGCCACCGCTTGACCTTGAAAGCCAAAAAAAAGAGAAAAAAATAGAAAGTAAAAGTTGTCCTCTCTTGACACGTTCTATATGTCACGGAGCAAATTTGTTTTCTGAAAATGCCACGTGAAAAACAGTTTGAACAACTGAATTAAAATGCCACATATTGATCACCTCCTATGTCTGGGTTGATCACCACCAACACAATCCTCAAGCATCGGCTTCCTCTTCTCTTTCAGTTGTTCCCTCTTCTACATTTTCAGCCTCTCAACAAGCCGACCGGGACTTTGCCGGCATCGTTATTACCCTCTTTACGTTAAAGGGAGTAGCTGTTCTCACCCAGAAGATGATTGCGACCTACAGCGTTCTCCTCGAGATGAAGCAGGGGAAAATTGATAAGGCGAAGGTACAATATTTCACCGGGGCACTTCTGCGAAACGCTTTCCTCCTTTGTGCTAAGTGAGAAAACCCAATAACACTGCTTGAAAACATGTGGTCTGGGAGTACACAGGCGTGGAGAATGTGTGTACCCAACAAACAGCTCATTAATCTCTGCCCTGCCAGACACAAGGGCCCATAAATTGCCCTCATATGCGGTTATCCTCAAGCACTGCCTGTCACCATATAAACACAGCATGTGCGAGACATTTGTTGGTGTATATTTGTCGAACATACGTGACGGTATGTGAGGAATATGTGACTGAGTGCTCTTCCACTGACTCAAATGGGAACCAGATTGATGGAAACTGAGCAAACAAGGCATCGAGTGCCAAGAAACAAGAAGCTGCTTCCTCCCTTTTGATTCTTAGGTGTTAAAAAATCAGACATGAAACGATTGATCTTTCCTGATGACCTCCAACAGGCGACTTACTAAAAACGTCCAATGGGAGATAAAGAAAAGAAGGTACGCCGCTGCATCAGCAAAAAATTCTAAAAGCAGATACCCAAAGGCTAAATCTGAGGCTACATATTTCTTTTTTCCGGGATCAATGATCTCGCCTCTTGGGTTCTTGAGGGACGCCTTCCCTCTGATGACAGTTTCTCAGCTGTGCAGAAGATGAGTGGTTATATCTGCCAAATAAATATTTAAAATGAAGACACCGCCTGAAGAAACAATAGCCACGGATTGACTGGCGATTCAGGGATTTAGCGGCCTGACTCAGCAACTTGCAGGCAATTCCGCTTTGATCGCAGCATCATGAGCTCAAATGCCTCCTAAAGTATATGACTCCGTCCAGTGGAAGCAAAGCTTAACCGAGTTCTGGCGGTGACAGTTTAATCTTTGTGGATTTTGCATTGATAAGCAAATACGTGCTCAACTCTGGCGAAGTCTTGACAGTTATTTTGATAAACCAAACTCGGAAAAAGAAAATAATTAGGAAAGTTTTCTCTGAGCGGCATTAAAAGACAATACAGATCACCTATCGTCAAACCAGGACAATGGTTATAAATCGGATGAAGAAACATCTCTAATGTTCTGGAGGGCCCTGTGAAACCCCCGGCTAATGAAGACATGCTGATTTAACGAGCTGTGCCCCTGTCTCGCATGGAGCCGAGCTGACTTTACCAGATTAATGGGCACCGCAGCTAGCGCTAATGGCTAATAATTCTGCACACAGTGGTCAGCTTCTTTCTCTCATTTCTATCTAAGCGCTGTCGCATCCAGACTTGCTTACTCCGTAGCCCATCCATCACGGCAGGGTTTGTACGCTTACATGCAGGTTTTCAGTTAAGCAGATACTATAAATTATAAGGTATGTGAATGGAATGATTTCATTGCCCAAAATACTCATTTCTTTGGGGTTTTTCTAACTTTAATAGCTCAAGGTTGGATTGCAAAGCATGCAAATGTCCAGGGGGCACCCGAAAGCCTCAGCATTCCTGAATGTCAGTTGGTTGTGCATAATTCTATTAAATTAAATTTGTTAGATCATTCCCACCACTTAAGTGCAACTTTAGCTCAGATGCATTATTAGTTAATGTCCTCCTTGCAGAAGAGCACTCTAGACCTTAAAGGCTAAAGCTAGTGTTACTTCAGTAGATTCCTCACTGTCAACTAGTCCCATTTAAAGGCTGAAGTAACTATGTGTTAGCCTGTCTCTCTATACTTTATCTTCCCCTACCATCTGTGGCACTTAAGGCACCAGCATACTTCATAAGAACTGCAGCTCAAACCCACTCCTACACCCACACCTTCACGACATCGGACAATCTGGCTTTCTCGGCCACTTCGCTCAGTTATATTGGCTCAGGGATGTGGAGGTGGGAAGGTAACTTCTCTCTTCAGCCGTCCTTTTTCACTTGTTACATAACTATCCCTGCTTGTTTTTGTGTTTACAAGTGTGTGTAATGGTATGAATATTGTGTAGGAGTGACTCTTGCAAAACGTTGTGTGTTCTCACCACACCTTTGAGTGTGCCGTTTGGTAAAATAATAACAACAATTCACCTGAACTGCTTTTTGTTCTAGCAAAAACCTGCCTTGAGCATCAAACTCATCCCATTAAAGATGCATGGTCATTTATATGTGTTATTTAACAATTCTTTTTTCATTAGTACATGAATACAGATTTTGTGCTGTTGTGGATAGAAAATTGATGCCAAACTGTAGTTCCTCCAATAGCCAGTAGAGACTGCTTCCAAAAGTAAGTCAAACTTCATAGAGCCCCATGTTAAAATGTCCAACTTTACAGCAGTATAACCATGTTTGAAGGCTGGTGCACAAAACTACTGATGTTCTGTAAATATCTTAGAAGGTGCTTTAAGGCCACTGGGCACAGAGAAGCCTCTAGTTTCCGCTCAGTTACTGCAGTGCAAATTCAGATATGCCCAAAATGACTTTGAAAGGAGTGAAACAAGACATTCTGATGTCAGATTTACACAAGTTCAAGCCAAGTGATATTAACCACCAGCGTGCTAAATGTCAGGTGCGCCTGTGCAGCAAATGAAACCTTTTAGTTGCATTTCACAGATTTTTGGTCATATTTTTGGTCAAACGGAGCTCTGTGCTGCATTCCCATCCATCAAACTGACTTTGTTTTCCCTCTGGCTACTTTCTGCAGTGGCCATGAACGTCGGTATTTCAAGTAAACCAATATGGATGTAATTCCTAGGAACGCTGGAGGAGCAGTGCTTGTATACATGGCATGGTGCAGATGGGGATTTAAGAAGAATCCTCCTCCATAGGTTGATCTTTCGATTCCTTTGCCCCCTTTAAACCTGTGAATGAACCCAAAGTGCTGCTATACAAGCTGCAGGTGTAGTTCATCCTTCAAATGGAGCACTACAGTAAATAGCTACTGCTGTTTTCTCAGTAACAGCAACATAAAAAAGTCTGCCCTGTGTTCGCAGAGGTTGCATTGAGGGGAAATGTATCTCTCTTACTGCTGAAATATAGTGACAAACAACAGCAACAGTAGGCCCAGAGGGAGAGAAATGTGAAATTGATCAAACAAACACTATTATCGCCTGCCTCGACTCCGCTATTCATTTCTCTCAGCAGCTCCATCGTCTGGCACCCACAGCGAAGAAAAGGTGCTTTGCGGGTTTTAAAAAACCAACTAACAAAGGCGAGGAGTGCCATCAGCTAAAGGCTGATGCGCTTCCTCTGGTGACACGACAATGAGACAAACTGATGCAGTCTGGAGCCTTTGTTTGAGGAATAAATCAGTGGAATGGAGCAGCAATCAAATTACGCTCAGCGGCTCACTTTTTCTGAAGAGGATTGTATAAATGGGGAAGAAGGAGGTCAAAAGGAGGAGGGAGCGAGTGCCTGACGCCACTGGAGGAGTCCTACTTGGTGACGTTCACTAACTTCACTAAACGCCTGTTGTTATGAAAACGTTGCACTTAAAAGTGACAAATCCGAAGAGAAAGGCAAATTAGATAAAAAGCTCGGCGATGAGGTCCTATTTTCTGATCTTGTCCACTAATAAAACACCTTGAAAAGAGCGAGTCAGAGTGTGCAAATGAGGCGGAGGGTGTTATGATGAGTGCAATCAGCATTAGAGCAATAAAGACTTACGCATCAGATGCTGGATGAGACCAAATGACACCTGCGTACGTCCGCTAAATGTGGCATCAGCCAAGGATAGAGCAGTAAAAATCTATTTGTGCTGCTTGTTTATAGGTTAGTTTCTGTTTCACCTCTTCCACTTGAAGGACATCAAGGTTTTTTCTGTTAACTGTGTGTTCATTAAGATGTTAAATGTGAGTTGGGAAGCATATTTACTTCTGGTACTAAGCCGTGTCAAATGAGCATGAGAACATACAAACAAGGTTGTAGCGACACTTAATACAAAAATCAGTTTTTTTTAATTTTTCTTATCCTTGTATATCGCATGTAAGTGCTGTGTTCATATTAGCAACGTAATTTTTAGTATTAACCTACTGTTAGAGAAATTGCACGAACTGACTACCCAAAAATACTGCCTTAAACTACATATAAAATATTAATTTTCACTGTTAAAAATAATTTAAATTCACAAATTTTATAGATTTTTCATGTTTTGTTAAATTACAGTTAAAAATTCTCAGGAAAAAAACATATTAATTGTAAAAAAAAAAAAAAAAAATTCAAAAATCTATGTTTTTCCAGACAATTTACTCATTTATTGCATTTGGTTGTAAAATTCAGGATTTATTTTTAAACTGTATTTAAACTAGCAAATATAATTATTTTACTGATATTTGGCATTATTGGAAAGAAAAAATATTCATATAAAAGGCTAAAAAAATCATAAATTTTTGACTCGTTTTACAGATTTTCCCTAATTTGTTAATTTACAAATAACATCTAGTAAAATCACAGATATTCTATTGTGACTTTTTTAATGTTGCTACATTGAATAATTTTTTTTACTGTAGTGAAATTAATAAATACAGTTTTATTGATATTTGCCATTATTTGAAAGAAAAATTATGTATATGAAGATCTGAAAAATGCCACAAACTTAAAAATTTACAGATTTTCCTTGATTTATGCAAAATCACAGAAATTTACATGTTAAGTATCAAAAAAATAAACAAATTAAATAATGTTGGCATGCAAAAAATCTGTATTTTTATAAACAGTAATTCGCTATTATGCTGTTTTACTGTATTTAAATCAGCAAATATAATTGTTTTACAGATGTTTCCCATTATTTGAAAGAAAATGTGTACATGAAGGAGTGAAAAATAGTAAAGTATTTTTTTACTATTTGAAAAAGAAAACAAACTATAGATTGTGTCCACTAAAAAATAAGAGTATTTTTTTACAAATACTAATTCGCTCTTTTTTAACGTGTGACCACAGAATTATCTAATTTTACCAATATTTGTCATTATTTTCACAGTTCAATCTTGAGCCACCAAAAAAAAAAAAAAAAGCGACATAATTCACAAACTTCTTTCTGTTTTCATACTCTCCTGGTTATCATCTGGTGCTTCCAATGCTTTTCAACCACTCAGGACTGTTACTCTGATGTATTTCTCTGTGTTGTCGGAAACATTCAGGCTTATTGAAGTACACAAACATGTCACATCGGACTGGTTGTTGGTCGACATTTTACTGCAAAACCTCACTCACTATATTTCTAAGTGTTTTCTATAAGTCATATTTCTCAGCAGAGACTCACTTTCCAGCTGCTTTGAGGTGATTTCTGTTTTTTTTAAAATAAATAACTAAATAGCCGAGTGCAATTACCAGCCGCTGGACCTGTCAGTTTGATGAGAATCAAGCTCCTTATAATAAATATATGGCTCCTTAGTCAGCGGGACGCCACATCTTTGAGGAGCATGACAAACCCGGTAATTCCTTCTGAAGCAGCGCAATTTGATAAGAGGCCGTTGCCAATAGCAACACCTCTGCCAATCATATCCGAGTATTACCGCCGAACCCAATTAGTTTCAGTGTCCACTTGTCAATCAGTCGCAGCGGTGGAGGCTAACTAAGGAGGAGCTGCGGGCAACTTAGACAACTAATCAATCAATCAGTCAGTCAGCCACTTTGGGAATCAAACATGTGAGTGGCGGATTATAGAGTGAGGACTTAAACTTTATCTCACCTCAAGAAACAACAGAGGATGAAATGAAACCAAAGGAAACGTAATGAAAATGTAAAGACGGCATAAAAATCAGACGCGGAAAAGTGACTGCTGAGTTGCACGCTTAAATTCCAGTGCACATTCAATAGATGTGTTCATCTAGTCCAGTGTTTCCCAAAATGTGGGGCGCGACTCCTGGGGGGGCGCAGAGGAATGACAGGAGGGGCGCGAATGACTGGGAGGAAAAGGTCCATCTACGCGGAATTAATTACCTGAACTATTGTTTTAATGTCGACCTGTTTTTCGCAGCACACAACAATACTCAAACTGTGCTGGGCGTTTCTCAATGCCGTTTCTTTGAGAACCACTGATCTACTCCCTCCCTGACAGAACAGGTTTCATACATCTGTCATCCATGCACCCATTAATTATACCTGCTTTAACCTGTAGAGGGGAGACAGACTTTATCCCAGCTGACAGTAGATGAGGGGCGGGTATGTCCTGGACAGGTTGGGCTAAAACACAACCATCGATCCTGACATCTATGGTCTATTTAGATCCGCCGGCTACAACTGCCGGAGCGCCTGGGAGAACATACAAACTCCACACAAAGGCCCCCGCTGTATAGCCCAGGATCTTCTCGAGTCGCCACCTCATACGTCTGTCATTTACTCCCAGATTGTGTTTGCTGGCACCGAGCTCCGTGATAATCCTGGTAAATATGTGACGCAGCCTGAACCCCACACAGACCACAGCCTGCAGTCGTCAGCACTGCTGGGAAACGTTTCCAGCCTCCTTTTCCCATCCTCCTCCCTCCATCTCTCTCTCTCTTTCACATAGGCATGAACAGACATTTAAACTCAGGTCAAACATCGACAAAAGCTCTTTCTGTCCCCCATAGCTGCACGAGTTCCACAAAAAAGCGAGCTTATCACACTTTGTCTGATCTGCGGAGGGATGTTTGTGCATGAGGGTCATATTTCTTTCTCTTTCATGCTTTGCCTCGCTACCTACAAGCTGCCACTACTCTGTTTTCAACATGTAGAGAACTGTTGCACTGCACAGGCAGCACTGTAGGCAATACTTGCTATCAATCTCCTCATGAAAATATTACATGCGGCAGCACAAGTGATAAGAACTTCCATGATATCGGTGCTGATGAAGAAGATTTATGTATATTAAACTGCAGAAAAAGCGGATATTAACCTGTTTTTAAGGCTCAGATGTGCTGCAGTCAGCTCTGGTCATCTCCTCCAGTGGTGAGTTACAAATTGCCTCTCCATTCCTGTCAGGGCTAATATTTAGCGTGCATCCCCCTGTCACTGTTGGCATATCTCCTGGCAGTACGTCTTAAGAGTTGATGGGTTCTGGCGGCACTCTGAGAGCTTTTTTCCTGATCATGAAATTCACTTTGCGCTGCGTTCAAGTGCAGCACAGGTGGGAGAAAAAGTGCAAACAAGTGGGAGGCTCGTTCAAAGGACGCAGCACAAAGCAAGTTGTTGTTGCGGTGGAAATTGGGTCTAAGTCTTTGGACCAAGAATAGCTGCTGGTGCTGCGACAATCGGCTGCCACAAGAGCAAACAAAATATTATAGCATTCATATCTATTTAATGTGACTAAAGAAGGTTAATCAGTGTGGATTTATCTTTGCATCTAACCTTACAGAAGCTGTTGTCAATGTCTGCTGTGTGCTGTATGAAAAGCTTCAGGTCAGTAAACCCCTGCAGCCACCTGAAGGCAGCAGGACAAATTAAATCTGTGGCCTCTGATTTGAGATGTGCCAATCCACAAAACCGCCACTGAAAGACACCAGGATGCTACACAGTCCCTCCAGGAATTCAATGATTAACGCAAATTCAACCAATTTCCATGAATTCTGCACGACCTTGCACTTTTGTCCAATCACCGCAACTTTACCGCAATTTTGGCCCGCCTCCCATGAGTTCCACCAATCATAGCAGTCCCCAGCACAAACTTAATGCACCAAATTCACTTCCTTGTTTATGGTTTGCAGATCCAGACATGTCTGATTCTAAGGCCTCTCATTTACCAACAAAAATTACTGCTACAGACCGTGCAAAACAATTCCCTGATGTTCTTTAGGAAAGCGGAGGTAAACTGTTTTGCACCCGTGCAATATTGTGGTGTAAACAAACAAAAATCATCCATTGACAAACACTTTTCTACCACGAAACAAATTAGGAGAATGGCTGAAATGAGTGGACCACAGACCAGGCAAATCACCCCAAATTCAGGCATTTCAGGCCGCAAAAATCTCGAAAAAGGCCCACAGAATCCTGGAGGGACCGGCTACAAATGCACCAAACTGACTGTACATTCCTGATCCTCATCCAACTTGTCCAGTGGGATTATATCACATTTTGATGATGTGAAAACGATTGCAAGTGAGACAGCATCTGATTGATAAATGCCTCCATCAACTTAATTTTAGCATTAATTATTGCCATCATTGTACAAATGAATTAAAACCAACACAGTCTGCCTGTGGGTGAGTTTCTGTCAGTACCATTCACTTAATTTCCCAACTACTATTCAGTCTTTTTCTATTCAAGAGTCATGCTCAGGAACCTACAGATTTGCCCACAATCAGAAGAATTACAGTTTTCAAACTTCATCACTTTATATAATATTATTGCCAACAGAAACTGAAGGAATGCAAGTGAGAAAAACTAGCAGACAGTAAAACAAATGGGAAGTAGCTGAAGTGTCTTTAGATAAATTTGATCCCGGCTGGTCTAGAAAGGAATGCTTAAAGACCAGTAATGGTAAATACAGATTTTTCACCACATCATTGTCATCGTTGGAGGTTTTAAAAAGAACAATATGGCAACTGCATTACTCTGTACTCTGGTAACTATTTTCCAATTGCAGCTACTTTTAGATTGCTTTTAGAATGGAATCCCCAACAAATGAATATTGTAAAATACATTTTATGCACACAAACAAACACCATACAAACAAATGCTCTTCTACTTGAGTAAAGAATTGGTGAAAATACATTTGACAAGTGTTTCTTTGGTCAAAAGGAAAGAGATAAAAGAGATACAAACATTGAAAGTTGCCACTTTTGGTGAATATGCGCTGCTCAGAGGACTTTTTTTGTGAATAAATGATGGCAAAAGGCACTAAAAAATTCCAAACCGAAGACCAAATTATTCCAGTTCGCCAAATCACCTTCCATGTTCCAAACGGAAAAGTTTCTCCACCAGCCATTTGTGAATGGATGGATGATTTTTGACCTCTACTTAACCCACTCTTGCAAATATTTAAAACAAGTACTTGAGACAAAATAGTTCCACAGAATGTCACTTAACTGCTCTTCAAGAAAGGTTAACAGCTCAGTGCTGCACTCAGGAGCACATGGACAGCTGCTGGGAGAGCGTTAGGAGTGCATTAAACAGTGTCACATAGTTTATTTATGCTAACACAATTTTGCAGCGGCGGGTTAAAACCGACAGCTTCTGCTTCCACATTGCTCTCTTGTTTTCGATGTAATTGTACAACAACAATTCAAACTCTAATTAAGTCATTGCTCCAGTTTTCAATGCCTTAAGATTATGACCTTGCAACTGTTTTTGTCTTGCTTTCTTTTTCTTAACAGGCTTAGAAAGGAAGCGCAGAGGGAGATATGGGTGTGAAGCAAAGGGAGGGTTACACCGAGTTTTTTGGGACAATAGCATGTCTGGCTCTGAATCTCAACTCTTCCCGACAAAAACATGCCCGTCCCCTCTGAAGGCAACAATCAATTATTCAGAAGTGTCTTCTATGTCATGCCATTAGCCCACCTCACCAGGGATGCTGGGAATGGAATAAGGCTTATTTCAGGGCAAAGCTGAAGAATGAAAGAGGCATTGTTGCGTCTAAATCCTTGATTTACTTAGCTCTTGGTGATGGTCATAAGGGTAGTTGATGAGCTAACTGTTGCCATGCTAGTTTAAGTTATTCACAATGTCAACTGTTCTATTTATTCTTGATGGAATTTTGTTGACTTTTTTTGTTAAAAACAGCTTTAAAACCATTGACATTTGAAACGAATGCCATTTTGTTGCAATACAAAGTTCTGCTGGGAACCATCCAGTACTCTCCAGTGGTAGCAGCCTCCTTCAGCAGGTGGAGTGGCTCGAGGAACATGACCAATAGCTCAAAGTGTCAACTTGACCTCCAAACTCAACAGATTCCAATCCAATTGAGCTGTAAGCACCAAAATATACCAAATCCACAGGATTCCAAAAATGCTCTGTTGACAAACCGGTGCCAGATATCATAGGATGCCCCCAGGGACTCGTAAAAGTTCAGAGCCACGTTTGATTTTCGATTATAATGTTGATTGTTGTATAGTTGGCAGGTAAAGTAAGGGTATCTAGGGCAGCAAGCTTGCTAGGTGACTTTTTAGTTCATTAACTTAGCTGACTTTTGAATAGGACATTAAGTTTGTGCAGTTTTTCACTAAATACGAGATATAAAGAAATGTGCAATTTGTTAACTTTGACCCTAATTGCAATGGAATACATTCAAGTCACTACTAACATGTTGAGTATCTATGAATTCAGCTTGGCTCATCATTCAACAGACACTGTCCTGCTTCCTGTAGGAAAATCAAAAGCAAAGAATCCTCGCTGTCATTTTAACCACTGCAACAGTGTGATCTAGAAAGTACACTGCATTTTAAAGAGGCGTACTATAAGTGATACATTAGCATCAGCCTATGTTGGCAGGCATTAGTGTTTGCAGCGGGACTGACAGGTCCCTGGCACAGCCTCTCCCATCCAATTGATCAAAGGTGGCCTGTCATTGGCACCAACAATAAAGTCGCAGATTCACAATGGAGACAAATTAGCTAATTAGCAAAGAGATCCAACAGAAGAGACTCAAGAACAGACAATCTATCACCATTCAAAACAGAGATATATAGCCATTTAGCTTTTCAGGCTTTGGCTTTTCTTGGCCTTCACAGCTTCATTGATAAAGCCATCCACTATTGCTCATGTGGGGAAGTACCGATTTTTACCAGTGGTGAGTTCAGCAGAGTACAAAGTGGATATTCAATGGTAAAGTCTGACTCCGTTCAGATAACCATCGAGTACTGATATCTTTGTCGTAGATCAATATCCTGCATTAACAATCTTTCAACAAAAGTTATCACATATTGTTTGATTACAAGCATGTATTACTTTTTATTCGATTACATTCCAATATGGGAAAAAGATGATATCATTTGTGGAATGTGTACAGAGTGCCGGGGAAATGATGCATTCCGTAGTACTCCACTGTGGAAAAGCAACGGCACACATTTCCTCACACAAATACAATTTCGAGATAACATTTTATTGATCCCAGTGGGGCGAATTTAAGCAGGATAAGAATGAAGTCGAAACTAAAAGTGACAAGTGTTTATGAGCTGTACAGTCTGGTTTATCTGCCTGTTTGGGATGTGGAGCCCGACAGATGCAAGAACCTGCAGCAGCGCTGCTTCGTACAGCGCCGGTGGAGCTTCCTGTGGCCCAGAGGTGCTGTTCAGAGCACCCAGGGTGTCATGTAGAGGTGGGTGGTGTCAGCTTTAATGGTCAACAGCTTCATCCTTCTCTGTCTCACCTCTTTGACCGAACCCAGAGAGCAGCCCACGAGAGATCAAACCTTTCTGATGAGTTTATCCAGACTCCTCCTGCGATGTCACTACCCCAGCAGACTGCGGCACAAAAAATGACTGATGCATGCCATCGGAAATAGTATAAGGAGTGCCCTGCACACCCCAGTAGACCTTATTGCACAGCGTAATGGTGTTGACTGCCCCGTCAAGATGCTACTGAGTTTGACCCAACTCTATGTTCTCTCTCTGGGTGTTTTTTTTTTCAAGTTGCTTCTACTTTATTTGAGGATTTTAGCCCATTTGTGCTACTAGTTATGCTTGTAATTGTAATAGAATAAAAATGTAATGTCTTTTTGTGGATTTTACTGCCAATTTCCATCCAACTCTCTGAACACCAAAACCTGCTTTTAGGTTTAAAAGGCATATTTTAAAAAAATGTGAAAATTACACCTTTTATCAGAGCCAGAAACTGTAAAAAATAAACTGGATTGTCAGATTTTCAACTTCCACAATGCCTAAACTGATCATATGTCACATTATCCTACAAATGCCATTTAAAAAAACAGTCAAAAAAGAATCACATTCTATAAAGAACAAAAAATTTTCCACTTCTCGACACAACCATGAAGCCATAGTCGCTCAGCTGTGACCAACAGTACAGGGACAAAAAATTCAGGGACTTTTCAGCTGAACTAGGTTGAACTGCAGGCAGTGTTTAGACAGTCAATAGGAGACAAGTATGGAAATTTGAAAAATGCAAGTGGTAGATTGTTGATAGGATGGTTTTAGCATTGGTAGCACCTGCAGACACATGGAAAAAGTAAATAATCAAAAAAATTCAACTGCAATTTATTTTTTTCATGATTAATGGCATTTTAACTTCAGTATACTGCACAGACAGACATTTTTGAGTTCTGGACTGAACTTGAATGAGTTCACAGTAAGTAACAATGTGACAGGAGCAAAAAATGCCACAAAGCGGCTTGGAGTTCAGAGGGTGAAGTACTGCATGGTAAAAGTTCATATACTGAAAATACTAAACATTAATGTTTTATCACTGAGTCATTTAAACTACCTTTTTGCTCTGTTTTTGGTTTCTACTAGAGAAAAATATCTTACTCTTTGGCCGCTAGATGCCAATTTGTCTTCTTTTTAGTGAAAACAAAGGTGATTAAATTGGAGTTTTGGGCAAGAAAACCAAAATATTAGAGTAGTACAGCTTAAAAACCTCTATATTTTAAAAAAAACTGCAGTTAGGTGAAAGTTCTCTTTGGTACACTTGCGCATTTAATCATTTAATCTAATGTTCAAATGGAATACTTCAAAATACTGGTACTAAAGTAAATGATCTGACCGCTTGTTCACCACTGATGGGTTCTGATTCACAGTGCCGGTGTCGTCTCGCTTTCCTCTGCTTTCTGTTTTTCACCGGCTCTTGTTAGATTATTAACAACTGACATGAATTCCCCAGAACAAAGAGGAACAGCGGCGTTGACACAGTTCCTTGCTGCTCAAAGCGAGGGGTTATATCTTGGTTTGGAAGCCGCTACATGCCTTGAGGCGGGCGGCTGCGCGTCTGGAGATTGGGTTTAATTGGGAAGCGGTGACCTTTTCCACCAGAGAAAACACACACACAAGCTGTAAAACGCACATTAGGAGTCGGAGTGTGGTTCTATGGAGCTGGGACAGGCGCCGACTCACAGCGTCGTGATCCAACAAAGAAATTAATTAAGACGACGGATACTGCTGTGTGGCTAATTTATGATTCATGTTAATACGCACACAGGGCAAAACCCCCCTCTATGTCTGTTACACCGCAGTGTTCGTCTATGATTATGTATCTCGGCATCTAACCCTCTTTGTGCCACTCTGCATTATACATCTTCTTCTCCCTTCGTTTGCCATTACTCTGGATGCAGCTGTGTTTTAAATATTTCTGAAGGCAGTCGAGCGTTCTCAGCTGAGTGAAAAATGTGAATTATCAACCACAGTTTAGGATATTTGTCACGTAGCTGCTGCTTGTCGCATTTTAACATCAGTACATCATAATCACATTTGTATTGAGATACAAGGTAAAGAAACTGAAAATAAACTGTGGGTGTGTAAACAAGGCCGGCATTAAAGATGTGGGATTTAATAGTACAGATTCTCATACACAAAGGAATGGAGGCAGGTTGTTTAGATTAAAATGCCACTTTCAAACTTTAACACATTCACTTTCTTTCTTTGTTTGACTGATGGCGTTCGCCTGCATGATATTACGGATGGTTAAGGTTCAAACCAGACAGTTTTAAAGCGCCAGAGTCAATTATAAAAGCTGTTATTAATCCAAATTAAATGAATTTCTAATTGACTCCATGCATTCTGAGTCACTGGGGGATCTAATCATTCATCTTTGAGGAGAAGAAGCTTCATGGTTTTTGGACAGAACATCATGATGGAGTCTGTTTGAGGCTGGTTTTACTCCCAGGCTTAACTTAAATATTGCCACTTTGTCTCTGAGAAACCATGGACATCACTTTTCTTCACATCATTTGTACTCAAAGGGTGTCCTTTTACCCTTTGATACACAACATGGGTCAAAAAAGACCCATATTCCATTGAATACGGGTCACTTTTGACCCATGTTATGCATCGAAGGGCCAACATAATCTTTCAATGCGGAGGGTAATTCGATAACTGTATAAAAATCGGTGAAAATCAAAGGTGGCATCCAGTAAGTTCCTTGCCCAATTTGTCGTCACTGTTGCTCCTTATCAGGTAATGAAAAGGTTGTCTTGTGGTGATGTTTTCATACACCTAACCAAGCAGTTTTAGTGCCTAAACTTAATCATACCGCAACTGAAAGCAAAACTTAAGCCACAAACTAAGTGAACATAGACCTCAGTCTGTTGGGTGAACATCCAGGTGATATTTTAAAGTTATGAGATTCTTTCAAACTTGACAAATACCTCTCAAGCATCAGCAATTTCAACAAACCATCAGTATTTAATGCTCTTGGGAAGTTTATATCAGTATAAAAGCTCATCGAAGGGCAAAAACTTCTTTCGGATATTTAGAAGTGATTGGAAAAATCCAATAAAAACAAGATGATGGAAGTAAAGTTAATGAGACATGCACAAACTTAATATTTTCAGAAGAAAAATATTACGAGCCATATGGCCGTAGGACCCAACAGACTGCTGAAAAAGCTATAACAGCACTTTGAAAAATAAAATATATAATCGACATTTGAAATGGAATTTAGAGCTACACTGACTATGACTGGGAATGTGTCCCTACCAGCTGAGTTTTAAACAGATATAGGTATGATAGTGATGATTGAGAGTAATTATAATTTAGTAATGTCCAAAAAAAATCACAATTTAGCATTAGAAGACGTCAAAAAAACCCTAAATGCCTGAATGTCAGTTGAGCTTGAATGTTCTTTCTTGACATTGCAAAAAACAATGTGACAAAATAATCTCAATTCATTGTTCACAAGTCTTCTCTGCTAATTTTACACATCAAATTCATTAAAGGTTCATTTTTCATAAGATGCTTGGTTAAATATAGGCAACAAAACCCCCAAGAATGATTAGGTTTGAAAAGTATCACAATTTGAGTTAAAATGTGACCATTTAGCAACATGTTTAACCCTCCTGTTGTCCTCATTTACAGGCACCAAAAAATATGGTTTCCTTGTCTGAAAAAAATCCAAAAATTCAGCAACAAAATTCCCTAAATTTCTGAAAATTTGCAAAACCTTCAGGAAGAAAATTCAAGTAATTCCTTAAAAGATTTTTAAAAAAATCCCCCCAAATTTGGCAAGAAAATTCTTGTAAATATTTTCCAAAAATGAGTAAAAGTCTTCCAAAAAAATTCTAAAAATATCTGAAGTGATTACATATATATCAGTAAAATTTCTAAAATTTTCTTTAAGAACATTCACATAAATGTGAATTTCACTGGATGTGAAATGTTGAAAGATTTCCCAAAAATGTTGAAACTGTGGACACCAGAACTTTCACTGTGAAAAATTTTTTTTTCCCACATTTTAAAATTTTAAAACGGGTCAATTTTGACCTGCAGGACGACATGAGGGTTAAAAAAGTATCACAATTTGGGTTAAAATGCAACCATTTCGCAACATACTTAAAGCTTCTCCTCCATTTTCTGTGTTACCAGGGTGACAAGTCCTGCCCATCTAATATATGATTGGTCGGCTGAAAGTGAGCAACAGCAAAACAATAAAATAAATGTCAAAGATGTGTAGATTAGAAACATATATCTGTTATGTCACAAGCAAACACTGTGAGAGAAAACATGTTTCCCTCAACAATGAATGGAGAATGTAGTGTAGTTCTATAGGAAAGTCATTTTTAGGAGACAGATCTTGTGAAAACTGTTTTTTAAGGCTAATTATGTCGGAGTCTTGTCGTCAAGGTTGCTTCAGTTTGCTTTGGAACCTGCAATTTTTCAACAGCCGACTTCACAAGCTGGTGTCATGATGTTGAAAGACTTAGAAATAATAAACTTGACTCACAATGCAGCTAAAAATGAGGATATCTTAGCTTCTGCTGTTGAAAATCTGTCTTTTGTGGGTTCGGTTTTACAGAACGTCATGACCAAACAGCTTTTGTGCGCTTGAGTGGTGCTACAAATTTGAATTTCGACTGCACATTTCCCATAATTTCTTTAAAGGAAACCAAATCTATTTATTCTGTGTAAACCGACTGCAAAAACGGCACACTGCTATGGCATACATATGATGAAATTGAGATTCAGCTGTAGTCTCTCAGGCGTTGTGGTATTAAAGACGAGTGGAAAAATCCCCTCCAGCATATTTATTCTTCAGAGAGCTAAAAACAATAGCAGCAGCATGACACCCGTCGGGACAATAGTTTGTTTGTTTATGGTAAGGGTACAAAGTTATCTTAATTAACTTGACAGTTATATAATATGCTTCTGTATATATGCTGTACAGCCATTACAATGAAAGTCGTCTCTCCCCCATTTGTCTTCCAGTTCCAGCAACAGTCATTAGAAACAGTAAGTACAAGAAACTCATTTATAGTCTCACACACACACACACACACACACACCCGCATAGCCACATTCATAACATTTACATATTCATAATAGGAAATCAAAGCTTTGTAATCATGCATTGTTTGCCAATGATGTTTACAACAGTGCAGACAGTCAGACATCATTACGGTCTAAATACTTTGAATTAAATTAAGCAAATGTGGTCGCTCGGCAAAATGGATGTTAAAATGAGTGGCAGAGAAGGAGCCGCCGTTGTGTTTGGTTAGCGCAACGCTGAGCTCTTACAGTGCTAGCAAATGTCTGCTTATGCTCATAAAAAGCTGCTGTTTCATTCATTGGTTCAGCAGGGAGAAAACTGGATAAATGTGGGACTTTTTTTTGGTAAAGAAGATGCCAATAAACAGGAGCAGGGATGCATTCAGTGTCTAGCAACAAGCTAAGAAGCTCTCGTGTTCAATCGAAGTACAGATGCAGCACCAATAAAGATGTATAGAATAATTTTTTCTTTCTTTAAAAGGCAAAATATAATGTTTTCACTAGCTAACATCATGATAAATGTCGCAGCAGTCATACCAGACCAAGCAAGGCCGTCACAGCCAAAACCCCTGAGAGCACTGAATGGATGAAGATTGCTTATGAATGCAGTGTTTCCCATGAAAGAGGATGAAGAGGGTATTTCTAGTTTTCAAGTGTCACATAGCCTCACTTTAATAAATTTCTATGTGCTACACGCAGCATTGCAATGCGATGTTTAAATGCAAAAAAAATGAAATAAAAATGCTTGACTTTAATTTAATTTTGCATAGGCTATTCATCTTCTTTTAACTGCAGCACTGAGTAGAGGAAGATAAGGCTTGGCACTTAGAAAAAAGCCTTTCATGCTGGATATTTCTGTGGCTTGGCAGCTCATTTATTGGTCCCCAAAACTATCTATCAAACCATTCAGCTGTGCTGATTGGCCCGCGAGCCTGCAAAAGAGACCCAAAAATCAATTTGAAGCCAGGATCTTCACTTGCATTTGATTCAGTGTTTGCTTCACCTGGGAGGGGGGGAGGAAAAAAAAGGCCTGCTGTCATTATGATGCAAACTCAAGCCTCTCCCAGCTTCACCTAACAGACTCCTCTCACCTCCACCCCTTCTCTCTCTCTGTGCCCTCTTTCACCTCCTTCCCTTTCCTCCTCGCTGCCTCTTCCTCCAGCTCACCTCTGTTCACCTTTCCAAAGTTTTGACGCTGACTTGGAGGATTTAAGCTGCCTTGACTTGTGCCTGTCACACCAGCAGAGAATAAATAGGTTTTTTTTCCAAGTGTCAGAAAAGAAGGGAAGGTGGAAATGAACGTCGGAGGACAGAACGTCTGCTCTGCCCTGATTCCCTTGAGTCTCCCTGCTGGCAAAGAGAAGCATCATGACAGCCGCAGCCAGAGGTTAAAGCACCAATTAGCTGCAGTTAATGAAGCCTCATTAGCCTCCACTAAGTTACTCCCCCTCTTTCCCGCTGTCTTTCACTTCCTTCCTTTACACTTTTTCTCCATTAGTGCTCAGATATAAACCCTGTCTGCTCTCACAGCAGAGAAAGAAAAAGAGACATACAGAGGAATGATTCACAATATTAATTAGTTAAATATGCTTCCACATACAGCTGATGTAATGTATGTTCTAGGACCCCTGCATGCCCATTAATGTGTTTTACAGGTGGCCGATGTTGCCACATATCAACAAGTGTTAGACACCTGATGCTGTTTATTAATATACATGATGAGTCACTGTGGGGTGGAACACTGGGATCTTGTTCAGGCTTCCACTGTGTGCTGTGAGCCATTAATAGTCCTAATTCAGGCGACTTGCAGGTTTATTTAATGGGAATATTATACAGCATGCAACAGGGACATCACTAAACCCCAATGCAACAAAAGTGAATACACCTTTGATTACTGACACAACAAAAGTTTGTGGTCACTTAAAAGTGTCCGTATTTTTGGAAGAAAAGCAATTTCTTCAAGGACGATAGCACTGATTTAATCAGAAATCCAGTCTAGACATTGTTAATGTGATAAATGACTATTTGAGCTGAAAACAACTCTTGCTTGTGCTTTAGCACAAAATTGCAATCTGAAATTTTGCTAAATAACATGGCTGAGGATTATTGAGAGAACGTTCTTTGGCCAGATGTTGGTCAAAATCGTTCTGTTTGGCTCAGGTTATTTCTACAGCATATTTAGTTTATACCCAGACCACAGTGAGTGTATAGTTCCAACAGTGAAGCACACAGGTGGGGATGTGATGATTTGGAGCTGCATGAGCACAAAAATTATGAGGAAGATGACATTTATAGATGCATCCATAAATATCTGTGGATATATTCACTGCCAAAATCACTTCTAAAGAATAAAAAAAGCAAAGATAGAAGTGAAAACGATGACCCAGCCGAGAATGCTGGCAGATGAGTATCTAATGGAACACCAAAACAAGACCTTCAGCAAAGAGCAGCAGGAAAATTAGTCTAAGTGTTCAGTCTCTAATTGAATAGAGATTCAGGTAGACAGATTGAAAACTCTCATGTCAGTGGTCAAAGTTACTTAAATAAGGCATTACATTTCTCATTGGTGAAGCCAGTCAGAAAATGATGTTTGGGGCAGGAAGCAACAGCAACAATCAGCGAATTAGTCTCCAAATTGGTTCCACAGTGTTCTCATTTATGGGAGTTATTTGGACAAATTCATTAGAGTTAACCTAACCAATAGTGTGTTTATTCGTACGAATGACTGCAAAGTCAAGGAATACAGGCGAAGAAATGCAACATCCTTGATACCAGCTGTAATTATCTCCAACTCATTTCATGTTTATTGCCCTGCAGTCACATCAATTCTTGTAGCATTTATGTGCTGTCAAAGTATCAAATTACAGTGTTCAAGTTCTTAAAGCATCCCGTCCTATGAGTGAGAGTGAGTCAGACAGAGAGAATGAAAGACTGTGAAACAGACGAGCTGGATTGGACAGTAGATTGGGTTATAAAGTGAGAGCCCTATAGGGACTTTATAGGTCAAGCTCATTGGAAAGTCAAGTTCATTTTCTGGAATTTGAGCTCATTAATTGTACAGTAAGTTTAACTCCAGGTCGTAGATGCAGCCCAGCCATCCTGCACTGGCTCTGCAGGGAAACATAGGGCAAGCGGGGCCTCGGGGGGGACGCCAGAAGACTGGGAGAATAAACCGTTAGATTCGTCCTTCTGCAGACATCCTCCACGCAAACACTCGTGGCCATGCGCACACATAAATCAGCATCATTAAATCGACCCCCTGCTTGTTTTTTGCCAAACAGGGGAAGCCCCAGAGCAGGAAGTGGTAAAGAAGCTCACATCCATTAACACAGAGGCAGCCATGTAGGATGAACTGAGGGACAGAAACGTATTACTCACATCAAAGGCCAGAAGATTCATGACCGGTCGTGTGTGTGTGTGTGATTCAAAGCCCTCCTGCTGGAAAAACATATTTTATGCGTGTATGGTACATCACAGCAGAATCTAATGATGAATGCTTTGCATGCTCTACAGTGGGCTGTATATCACGGCTTGTTATGAGTCAATACAGCCTACAGAGGCAATAAATGAACTGGTTTACAGGGCTGCAAGCTGTAAACCAGTGTGTGTCGAAGAGCTGGAAGAAGATTAAACAGAATAGGCGTTTTGTTTCACTTTAACTGTACGTTGCAACCAATCATGAGATGTGCCGTGCTGTATTCATACATGTGGTTCCTGCCAGTGGACTCAATGACATCTTATCTCATATTCTGACTGACTGGTTTGTAGATGTGGTTTACATTCTAGGAATTTGGTTTCAACTTTCTCTCCAAAGTGTAAAGGTGGCATTAGTCGCTTACATTTTCAAAGTTTGTCACTTAGCCCAAACCGGTTCCCGTCAGCGACCCATGCCGAAATTGCTTTCAGTTGAAATGACTAACCAGTCCATGTGGGCTGATCAAAATGATGTGATCTCATCCTCAGTTGCCTGCACAGGAGCAAACAACCGACTTAAATCTGAGCTAATAAAAATATATGGGCATTGATTGAGATGTCTGGCATAAAACTGGCAAATTGGAAAAACAATATTTTCAGAATTCTGTAGATCATTGCTTTAATTACCTCATTTTCAACACATAGCTTTGTAATTATTCTATTTAACAGCAAATAATGACTTCATCTATGATTTCTGAGCCAGATTTTGCTAACAAATTACTGATTTGAATCATTTTCCTAACCTAAACTAAGTAGCGCCTATATTTAAAGTGGTAGCAGGCAGATTTCTAGAAAAGGCAGACAAAAAACAAAGCCAGAACTCTGAAGTACAGGAGGTCCTCGGCATACGTTGTTTTGCTGTTACGTTGGAACTGATTACGGGCGGTCCTCAGTTTCACGTATGGCGTTTCGTCGTTGCATCAGAACTGGTTCAGTGGAAGTAGTTGGCGATCGGAATGGATGAATGCTGTATGCACAGTAGTCACGCGACACAATGAGACGGCATTGTTTACATTTACCGCCACATTGGACTATGCTACATTCCCTAACTTCACTGTGGCTCCCAAGCATAAGCCAGACTTACAGTTTACATTTTCACCGGTATTTTGCTACCAAGTTGTGTTTCAGTGTGAGCTAATGACTGTTTGTCGTTACTGTAGTTGTACAAATATGTAAACTGATTGATATCGTGATGCACGTAACGGCTTTGTTTACATTTTCACCGGAGTTCCGACTTATGGCAAAAATCGACTTACATCACATCGTAGGAACAGAACCCCAATGTAAGTCAAGCACCCCCTGCATATTAAAGTCAACTTTTATTTGTGGCTTCACCCAGGATTCAGATCCCACTGTCTTGAGATAAACCCTCCATCTAACCCACTGCACCTCCGCAATCCACTCTCCTCATGGACTTTGTTGCACCTGCTCCTGTGATTGGCTAAAACCTCCCATCATTGGCTAGAATTGCTAAAGATTGAGAAGGATGCTAAAGGGAGGTGCAGCAATCTGGTTTCCTCTCAGGTCACTTGATTTCAAAAATACTGAAAAGTTAGTAAGGAATTTTTTCCCAATATTGCCCAAAAAATACTGCCAACCCTACCTTTAACAAAGAAGTTTTGGTGCTTCAGCTTAACCAAAGCACAAGTGAAAATGAAACTAATGTCAAAAATTTTAATGAAAAAGTGGGGAAAAATGGTCCAACATGGATGAAAAACCTCAGTCTCATAGGGGAAACTCCAGTAAGCTACCACTTCCCCTCTAGCCTCCTTATGTTGCCTTTTCAAACTGGAAAAACTCAAACAACATCTTGTATCTCTGACATATCCACATCTTTGACAAACCAGCAGTATTTGACATCCTAGGAATGAAAGCTAAAACTGTAAAATATCTGGTTTTTCCGCTTGAAATTTTCCAATTTTAAGTTGCACTCAATTCAAAAGGAAGTGATACAGATGATCTTATGATGAATCTGACACCAAACTGGTTTTTCTGAGGTCCTTTAACCCAACATACACTACCGTTCAAAAGTTTGAGGTCACTTAGAAATGTCCTGATTTTTGAAGGAAAGGCGTGTTTTTTCAATGAAGATAACAATGAATTAATCATAAATCCAGTGTAGACATTGTTAATGTGGTAAATGACTATTGTAGCTGGAAACAGCTGATTTTTAATGGAATATCTCCATAGAGGTACAGAGGAACATTTCCAGCAACCATCACTCCTATGTTCTAATGCTACATTGTGTTAGCTAATATGTTGAAAGGCTAATTGATGATTAGAAAACCCTTGTGTTTTTCAGTTTTTATATGATTTCTGCATGTTAATCCATTAAGTTTGTCTTGGAATGAAACTGCTTGAGAGATGTGTAGCTGATCAGGTTTAGTTTAGACACTGGACAGGAACTTAAGTTTTGTTGTGATGCTACCATGTAGACAAAATGCCTGAAATCATCTTTTGAGCTGCAGTGCCTCAAAACAAGAACTGTTTCTTCCACTTTTTTAATGAAAGGAATAACCCCTGCTCCCTAAACCGCAGCTAAGTGATTGATCAGGTAAGAAAAACAGCAGGACTGATGTGTTTACACATGCTGACATCTGATATGTGTTCGCTGGTGTCTTATTTGAAACAGGGCATCTGGGATCTGTCGTAGTCGTTCACGTGCTGTTAAACTCAGATTACATGCTGCGCTGTTGGCTTTTCCCACTTTACTGCCTTTAGTGATCAGACAACAAAAGCAGTAATTAAGTGACTGCAAACATGAATACTGTCTGTTGTTTGCGAAGGCTTACAGACCATGAAATGAGCCCTAGAGAAGCTATCAGTGCTTCCAGCTTGAAAAACACCCTTAGCGGCGTTTGGTGTTGCTGATAAAATGATGATTGATTTGATTCTGCCTTGATGAGTGTTGAGAGTGAGGCCTTTGGGGTGTCTCGATGATATTCCGGAGAAGAAGGGCGCTGTGTCACGTGGATAAATCCTCTGTCACTTGCGTAAGTAAGATTTATACGGTGCCATCACAAGTGGAATAAACAAAGCGAAAAGATGCATAGCACACCAGAGGCTCTCTCTGCCTGAGAGAACTTGATTTCCAGCAAAGAAAAACAAATTCCTGGATGGATATCAAAGGGGAACTTTACACCGTGGAGCTGTGTGCTGGTGGGAGCTGCTGAAGTGTTGCTTGGGGCATTGGGCTGTATCCCGGCGGGGACTGAAGTCTGGACAAAGACAGCAGCATATTTATTATGCAGGGAGGTCTCTTGGTATCAGCACTTCCTCCTTCTCTGTACGTGATATTTCCTGTTCCTCAGCACTGTAAAGTTGCATGCACCTCAGCTGACCCTACACTCCCACCAGAAACCACCCAACACCAATAGGAAAACCAGAACACTGCTGCAGAGAGTCGTCTTCTGTCAATGCGGTACAGTCTGAAGTTGTTACTTTAATTCTAGAAAAAGGCTTTGGAATTCAGTGGACATTAACGTCAAAATGGAATAAAGCATGGGGGCCAAGGTGTTCTATTTGGGCCAGTGGACTCTTTGCAATAACAGTCTGTTAAACTGACACACTCTTTGCAGTACAGTTAGGTACTGTGTGAGCAGATGCATGAAAGTAGTCTAAACCAGCAGCATCACATTTAAGCAAACGCATCCTTCACAATAAAGTGGTTCATTTAAGCAAACACGTCCTTCGTTATAATGCAGTTTGTTTAAGTAAAGGTTTCCTTTGCAGTAAGGCAGTCTGTTTACTGAACGCCAGGCTGGCAAACAGTGTTTCACTGCCGTCTCAATGAGTTTTACTGCACCTGTAACCACAGCCAGGTTGAACCAATGAAGCACCAATGAAGGTCAGCAACGGCTAAGCACTGTAAGTCCTTCGCACAAGAAAGTCTAATGTTGGGGTCAGATTGTAGGAGTTGGGGACTGATCTGCACCAATTTAACATCTTCCAACAATCCAGGAAGGAATCTGGTTTGGGATCTTGGTCTAAAATGATGTTGCTGTCCATATTTTGCTGATATATGTAGTGTCTGTTTTGATTTGCTTATTTTTAATGCTATAATGGTCTATGAAGTTACTTCTATTGTAGGCTGTCTACTTTACTTTGGCTTGCCATTTACTTGTCCTAATTACTGAGGCTTCTTTTCCTTTTCCCAAAATTTAATATAGTGGCATAGATAAATGGGGAAAAGAGGGAAAAAGCTCAACTTTTGGATTGAAAATGTGATTTTATAGATCTAAATCAATGGATGTGTTGTAATTTTTAAATATTTTATTTTATTTTATTTGCATGTAGAGTGTACACTAATTTAATAATATTTAAATTATGGGTATTTATAAAATAAAATAAAATAAAATAAAATAAAACAAAATAAAATAAAGTACATTTAATTTAAATTAAATATTCTTGCAGCTGGGTAACCAAAAAATTATTGAAAAAATTTGAATGGAAAATAATAAAATCATAAAAAATACAATACTTTTTCCATTTTCATGGAAATAATTGCCACTAATTGTATCTAATTTCAGAACTATATCTTCACTACCATTCAAAGGTTTGGGGTCACTTAAAAATGTCCTTATTTTTTAAAGAAAAGCAGCTTTTTCCAATGAAGATAATGTTAAATTAATCAGAAATGCAGTCTACACATTGTTAATATGGTAAACGACTATTCTAGCTGGACATTTTTAATGGAATATCTCCATAGGGGTACAGAGGAACATTTCCAGCAACCATCACTCCTGTGTTCTAATGCTACATTGTGTTAGCTAATGGTGGACCACCGTTTGGCCTTCTGCTTTTGTTTTCTTCTCACTGCAAAGCATCATTAGCACATTAGTATTAGCACAGTCTTCATTTGTTTACATTCGCTTCCCAATGAGATCACATGAGGTGGTGCACTGCTCCCTGATTGCTCCCTCTGGCAAGATAATCTTAATAATATCCCGCAGTGAGTGAGACACCATTGGTTTTCAATCTCGTAGCGTACGCATGTCTGACTTTAGAGAAAAGCATAAATGTGAAGCTTCCTTTTGAGCACGATGGTTTCAAAAACTCTTCAAAACTCCTGTTGTCTCATCCCACCACCACAGTTAAAGAGACTGAACTGATCGAGATAATCTTTCCTCTCATCTTCCTGACAGTGAAACGATGTGTTCCTGAAGAATTTCCAGTATTTATGCATTGGATTCTGTGTAAAATACATTCTAATATTCAGCTTCAGGCTTCTGGGATCTAAAGTTACTGAAGTCTTTCCACTCTGGATTTCCACAGGTGGTGTTTTCAGCCTGAAACCTATCTGAAAGCTATCCTTCATCCCTGCCCACCCTGGAGGTTCTTCTGCCAGGACTGGGCCGTATCTGCTATAAAAAGCCATTTTTGAAGGTTAAAAGGATTGCATATCCACTGAAGAGGCTAGAAGTATTGTAAACAGCAGTGATGTAGTGCAGGAACACAACTTACAGCCACATATTTCTCCATTTTCACTGCATATAGCCACATCTAATCTCACTTTGATGTGTCTCATTAAATAATGGGTTGCAAATTACATTTCCTTTCTATAGGATGGTGAAGGTGTTATCTGCCCTACTATTCTTCTGACTGGCTAGTGGTCAATGCCTTTGCTGGTTGTGTTGATCTGGTTAAAAATAAAGGCAGTAATCTGTTGGCAGCACCTGGGAAACCTTTGCATCCCAAAAAATGGTTTGTAAATACGTCCTAAGAGGTGTCACATTCAGTTTCTGAAATATTTTATTATAAAATTCTGAATGCTAGCTAAAAGTAAATTGCTTCATCTTGAAAATATCTATACCTTTTTTACATGCATTAGTGCCAGACCATGAATATATATGGTATATCAAAGATGTACGTTCCCTCCAGGTCTGGAGCCAGCAGGGGGCGACTCCTCTGCATGCAAGACAAGCTGAAGTCTGAGGAAATAACCTTATTTCTCACTTGATTTGTGACCTCAGTAAACATTTCCTCTGTGAGTTTATGGACTCAGTCACTCCTTTATTGCAATGTGGCATTCATTTTGTAAATTCTGCTCTCATGTGGAGGGAAATTGATGATAAAGCAGAGCATGTTTTCGGGTGTGGCTATAGTAGGACAAGTTACATTAGTAAACTGGCAAATATTTGCCACATTTCCTTCACTGTCGGTTTACAAAAGAAGCTTGTGGCTCATAGACTTGCAAAACAATAGCGCATTTGTCTAATTTTCATGTGTGGACAGACAATGGAATAAAGAATAGCGCGGTCCACTCAAAATGCATATTTATGTAGTTGTCTGTGGACCAGTATTGATTGCAAATCTGCTCCTCGTCTGTGGCTAATGTTAATTTCATAACGATCCTGACTCCCTGAAGTCGAGCACTGGAAGTTAAATGACAATGTGAAAATACTACTGGGTCATTTTTGGATGAAGCAAATATGCAAGACTTGTCCCACACGGCAGGAGTTTTTTCCTTTCCTGGATGGCTTGCTCAATAATACGAGTACACCAGCCTCTCCAGGCACCACCATGCTACTCTCTGTAGCACTTGTTGTGCTTCCTTTCTGCTGCATCACAGTTAGTGGAGCTGCAGCTGAGAATATTTTAAAACAGACTCAATAGTTTCAATGATGGCTGGTTGTTTTTTTTAAACCGCATGTCGTAGTGCGGGTCAAAACTGACCCGTTTTAAAGTTTGAAAATGTGGGAAAAAATGTATTTTCACAGTGAAACTTCTGATGTCCACATTTTCAACATTTTGGGGAAATCTTTGAACATTTTTTGGTGGAAAAAAAAGAAATGTTAAAAATATTAAGAACATTCATGTAAAAATCTGCAAATTTCGCTGGATTTTGGTTGATTTTTTTGTGAATGTTCTTAAGGAAAATATTACAAGTTTTACTGATATATATGTAATCATTTTAGATATTTTGACTCATTTTTTGGAAGATTTTGACTCATTTTTTGAAAATATTTACAAGAATTGTCTTGCCAAATTTGGGGGATTTTTAAAAAATTTTTTAAATAAAACTTTTAAGGGAAACTTTTAATGGATTATTAGAATTTTCTTACTGAAGGTTTTGCAAATTTTCAGAAATTTGGGGAATTTCTGGATTTTTTTCCAGACAAGTAAACAATATTTTTTGGTGCCCATAAATGAAGACAACAGGAGGGTTAATAACAGTGTAAAAGTAAAACTGTCCATTTTTAAAGGAGTATTTTTCACTCTGGACTGGTGATAAGCATGAGACTTATACTACCAGTCAAAAGTTTGGACACATCTTCTCATTCAATCTGTATTTTCATGACTGTTTACACTGTAGATTCCCACTAAAGGCATCAACACTATGAATAAACACATATGGAATTATGCAGTCAAAGTCAAAACATGTTTTATATTTTAGATTCTTCAGATGGAAAGGGTTTAGCCAGTGCACTTTCTACAACAAGGCAGTTTACTGTAGCTGAAACAAGAGACAAACCATAAAGCGCAACCATAATGCTACTGTGTTTTTTTTTTTTTTAAGTTATTTTTTTGGCCTTTTATCTGCTTTATTTTATAGGCGTGGTGAGAGAGAGACAGAAACAGGGGAGAAAAGTTGGGGGAAGACATGCAGCAAAGGGCCGCAAGCAGGAATCGAACCCAGGACGCTGCATCGGGGACCAGCTCTGTACATGGATCACCTGCTTAATGCGTTGAGCTATACGGGCAGCCCATAGTCATACTGTTTAAATGAATTCCATACTCTCCTTTGATATGAAGACATTAATCAACACTTAAATCGTAGTTTTTATATGACACACCTCAAATTATTTTTGTTGGTGAAGAAAATAGCACACAGATACCTTTTAACATCACTCCTTTATTCCATTTCCCACAGTTATCCACAGTTCTTACATCTTTTGTTTATTTGGTACTGTCTGTCAGACCTCCATCTAACTTTTGTTGTCTGCCAGACCCTTGATTCAATCATTTCTTGTTCTTTGTTGTATTACCCTCTGTTACTGATTAGCAACGATACGCAAATTAACTACTGACCATTCCCATAAAATATGGACTCTCCAGATGATCTGGGTCAACATACCTTCACAGACTTGTGCTCTGTGTTGGTCAGCCCACCGAATGCCAGAATACCAATAAACACCCCACTACAGCAAACTTCCAAGGACTAAGAGTGAAATTTCTTCAACATTGTTAATCTCGGTATGAGCTACATTCTTCTGTTCGCAACCTTCTTGCATACTGTGTGCTTTTATTTTTGCATTGAACACTTTTTTTCCAATATAAATGCACAGTATTGCATACACGTTGTATGAATTATAGTGTTGACGGTGCTGCTTCAAACTTCAAGGTAAGGAGAGAACATCATGGCTGCACAGTATATAAGGACACACTATCGTAGTAGTACATTTGAGGGTCAAATCTAATCTCATCTTGACTATACTAATCAAACAAAAAACTGTTTTTTTCTGAGATACTTTTACCACAAGTAGGGAAAAGGTCTTCAGTCATCTTTTTAGTCCACTTAAAATCAACAATGCGACGCAATTAAAGGGAATATGGAATGTCGGAGGGCTGATTGCTCTGAATTATTGATTTTTGTGGCTGTCAGGGAGCAGCTTGTGTTTGAGCTGTGAGGTGCAGAGGATCAGAGGGCTGTGTCGCTTTGCTCCGTTGTTAGCACTGCCAGTCATCCTCACAGCGCACATTCATCTCCATTCAATATGCTGTCACCGTTCTATCCTGGTTCACTCAGCATATCCCTGAGCTCATTACCCTTCCAGCACACACACACACACAACAATCACAAGGCTATGGTTCACCGATGCATTTAAAAAAAAAAAAAAATCAAACTTTTGTTTCATTATTAATTTGCTTATTTATTCATTGCATCAATAAAACATGGCGATGGGTCTGGAGACCGCCGGAGCGAAGCTGAATCAAATGAGGATCAACAAACCGGGTTTGAAAGAGATCACACCTCACACAAATTGCCTGGTGTTTTGTTCATGCCACCTGGGTTAGCATAGCAGATGATCACGATAGGCAACGGGAATCAGAGAGGGTTGTTTTTGGGGGTTTTTTTATATGTTGATTTTGCTCAATGGTAACAGAGCCTCTTACAGAGCGCCAAGGCCGAAGATGGTGATTATTCAGTCTTTTCACAGTGAAATGTGGACTGAGTGAACCCACGGTGAGGCAGGCTCAGATGAATTCCACTTGATTTACTCATAAAACTAATAGAAAGAGGAATCCATTGAAAAGCCGACCTAATCAGGCCGTATGAGATGCTGATGTATTCTTACTGCACTGAATCTGACCAGACATGAAAAAGAAAGTAACTGTTTGTGTTTTATACGTTTTTGTGTGTACGTAATTGCATTTGTCAAGGAATCTACAGCATTTACGACCAGTTTTTATCGTCAGAAACAGATGGATCACATATTTAAATGACATGACTTCATTTAAATCAGATCAATGCCTGGCCATCGCCCAGAATAGCTCATTTCTACCAGACACTCACATACAGTGACATTCAAAGAAAGTGCGTCAGGTTGGAATTTCACATTTGCAACCCAGTGGTAATCAGACTCAGGATCAGCTTTAATGGCCAAGTATGTACACAACATACAAGGAATTTGGTTGGGGCTGGGGGTGTCACCCCAGGGATATGGAAAGAGAATAATAAAAATAAAGAAACTATAGAAAGCAGAACAGGGAAAACTATTTGGAGATGCTCCTCTTTGCTGTAAGTTGTCGGACCCAGGTGACCAAACACATATAGATGTACCCACAAACAGAACGTTGCAACAGACAGACGCCTCCTTGGCGGAGTAATAATGACTAGCTTTGCAAATGCAGATAATCTCCAAATATTCTACACTTTTTTGCACATAGTTTTGACTGAAGTGTTACCAGAGGATGTTTGGGATGTTTTTAACATTTTTTAACACTGTGATGACATCAGGACACTTTTGTCAGCATTTTCTCCAAACCAAGTCAGGCTCTCAAACAACATGAATCACCCCTTTAAAAAGCAGTTATCGTCCTGATGTAAAACAGACATCCATAGATGACTTTCAGCTGTTTAGATATGCACCTCTTGAACTTTTCGGTCTCTTTTCCAATTAAAAATGAACTCGACTTGAGCATATCTGACACAAGCAAGGGACGACTGCAACCCTTGCAGCGTGTGCTTAAACAGTTGAAATTCATCTATGGATGTCAATTTTATATTTGGATGACAATTGCAATTTAAAATGGTGATGCATGTTGTTTGAAAACCTGCATAAAGACTTAATTTTGTGAAAATGCTTACAAAAATGTTAACATACCGACATTTTTGTGACATCATGATGTGTTAGAAACATCCAAACTTTGAAATTTGGTCAAATTCAAAGTATTTTTATGTGAAATCTTACATACAGTATGTTTTGTAATAATACAACACTTGAAAGTTTTATTAATTTTGCCCAGTCAAGTTCATACTACACAAATTGACTAAGGATCTTGTAGTTTCAAATGGATGATGTCAAAACAACATATCTTTACCATAAAGGTTTACACATACGTCCCTACAGCAAGGTCGATCACAAAGGTTCAAAAGGCCAAAAACGAGAAAGAACCATTCATACGATCTTAAATTAGACCTAATTGAAAAACTACCCATACACATAGTCTACATGTGTATGTTTTATGGAAAGTACGTATTCAGTTGTATATCTAGTGAGTTTGACACTTCAGTGAGCAGTAAAATCTGTAAAAATCATCATCATCCTCTTGACAAGTCACTCCACTGGTAAGAAGCGAATGTCAAAATGACATTTCTCTTCCTGGCCCGAAGGCAGATTTGATACAAGTGTAAGTGAGTGCAGCGTCTGATGGGTCTCCATTTGTAACGGGTGTCCCACTTTCACTAATACTGACAAATGTGAGCGATTCCCATATACAACACTCAGCTCTAGTTTTGAATAACTGATCTGTACAAATAAAATGTTGGATTCATAAACAAGAAACAAAAAATCACTGATGTCTACTGGTGCTGCTGTAGCATTACATTTTAGCATTTCACAGATTCCAGCGTGCCAAGTTGTTGCTAAATGTAGCCCCAGAGGATTCTTCTAATCAAAAGTCACATTTTCTTTTGACACACAACAACAAAATATCTACCAGTGTTCATTTCATCAATGACAAATGTGTGAACAATACTAAAAGAACATTTCAAAACCTTGACAAATTACTGTTCAAAACTGATGAATAGGCAAACTAATTAGCATTTTAAAGGTCTTCTGGCACTGACTCAACTCTAACAACTCATTTTTGTGTATTAAAATGACACATTTAGTAGCTTTTTTCCCCTTTAAAATAATCCTTTCATGTCTTACAATGGTTTTGATGTAACTCTATATATGTAGATGTAGGAATATGCAAATGAATCTCCGCCTCCACCTCTAAATCTCCATATCAGCGGATCATGAAGAAGAATAAAAAGGACACCTACAAGTTGATATATCACAATAGCAATGCATTTTAAGTATTGCTGTCTGCAATGTTGCTTGGCTATGTCATCAAACAGCTAATAATGTGTTGTTCATTTTAGACAATTTTGCAAAAAGAAAAAAGAAGAAGTCCTGCAGCCTCAAGGCAGAAATGCTCAGCCGTAGTGTTATATATAAAAAGAGCACCATATAGACATGCTAACAAGATTTTAAAAAAACAAACCAAAACGTAATTTCCGTTAGGGGCTCTCTAATGCAAGGGCTTATTCAGTCACGCTTGCAACATCTGTGGAATCACACACTGCAGTTCCTGATTTGTAAAACTTTCCTCCGTAGCCTCAAAAATCCCTCGCTCAGTAATAAATATGGCTTTTGTTGTAAGATTAATAATATACACGAGTGTCAGTAATGTTAGGTTGTGCTATTAATGTTCATATTAATCAATAAAGCTTCATTGTCAAGCTAAACTAGGACAGTAAACAGAGGAGAGAACAAAGACCGAAATAAAATAAGCCTCAAATACCCAAATGTTCGTTGTTATATATGGAATGTATTGCATTTAATGTATTTTTTCCCTTTTATCATTTGCTGTTAAGTAGATGTCATTTAATCAACGTCTTCACACGTTACTGAGAATTTAACTCACAAAAAAATGGCAAAATAAATGCCTTTTAGCATTTTTTATTATTTTCTAATGAGGTCCTTGACTACAATCCACCATTAGCGACTTTATCTCAGCTGTGAGAAGCTTCTACTTTGTTCCCCGGGAGAAGAGAGTGCATCAAACGCACACTGAATGATCAAAGCTTCTTTAGTAAGCATCCCGGCTGTTGAGATTCTGTTGCCTGTTCAGTCTGAACTTAAAGAATCAGCATGAAGCACAGATTTGGGCCGATGTTTGGCTGTTAGAACGAATGCACAAATTTGCCTAAGTGTGCAAATTAACTGGGAATCACCAACAGAACAGTGTGTGCAGAGTGTCCCGTGAGTGTAATTGTGAACCTGCAGCTGCTTATGGAGCGTATGTGTTTGGACTGAGAGTGGCCTGCAGACATGGATCCAATCTTTGCTGCACTGTGCATTTAAAAAATAAAAAAGACAACTAACCCACTTGCAGACAGATCCAGTATATCATCTTTATCTCTCTTTGCCAACAACCCACACTCACACTTGCAAATTAACACTCTTCTGCTGTTTATCATCTGATTCAATTAAAGCGGCGGAGGCGAAGGGATCAGAGCCCACGGGACGGCATTCTAAACGGCCGCAAAACAAATGAGCTGAGGTTCAGCCGCTGACATTTAAATGAGAGTAATGAGGCTGCTTGTCGTCGCCACTCCTCTGCCAGCCGCAGAGTACTTCCACTTCCTGCCCGTTCCTCAACTTTGTCCCCACAATGTTCCATTCCTATCATCGTTCTCCCCCCCTTCCAAGCTTTCTCTTTTCACTCCCTTGGATGGCAAAGCACCCCATGTGCCTCACCTTCCCTCCCCAACCCCGCCGCGATGTTTATTCTTCTTTCATCGCGTCGTTCATCACCGCTCCGTCGCTGGCGGAGGAAATGCAACGTGCCCCCGACTGGTTTGCAGATCTCAGGCGAAGCCCTCGGAGCTTGGAGTTTAGCGCAACACCCCGGACGCATGAATCAACTGGCTGTTATTTATTCTGTGGTTGGAGCTCGCCGACTGCGCCGACAGGTCGTTTTGGAATATAACGTAGATGGGGCCAATAAAGGGCTTTAAATCCAGCCGCGTGAGCCTCGATCGTAAAACCGAGAAACCGTCGCAAACAAACTAAATTAACAACTCTATCACAGGCTTTGAGTGATAAAAGATGCCTTTCAAGGTGTTATGCACAAGCACACCCTCTGAAAGGAGACATAAAACTTTATCTGCCTCTAGAAGTGTCCCATTTGGTTAATTAAGGCATCTCATTCCTACCTATCGCCAAACTCCTAATTAAATCCTCTGGGCTATAATGTAGATACAGCTATATGGTAGCAGGGTCTGTCACTAATGGTCACTGTTAAGGCTTAATTTGATTCCTATCACCTCACGGGTCATGGCGAGCCATCAACAAGGGCGGAGAAGGTCGACAGCATGTTTTTTTCAGCAGCCAATCAACTCTCACCTTAAGCCTACATTTTGCAAAGGAGCCGCCTGGCAAAGCATCATGGGAGCTCGTTAGCAGTGTCAGGGGACACGGTGGTCGCTCATGTGGCGACACGTTGTGAAAATCTACCATCCAAATGAAACAGCCAACGAAATGTACATTCAGATATCGGTAGAGGAAGTGGAATAGTGATGAAGAGATGCACACCTTCATCACTCCACCGACTCTAGTTGATTGGATTGTTGGGTTCCGTCCTCGCTTCAACTTCTAACTTCTTAATTCACCTTGCAACCGGTTCAGGAAGTTGTTCAGGTGTCTTTGTGGCATCTTCCACCAAAGTCCATTCGGTTTAATTCCAGTTTTACATCAGCATTCAGGTTCTTTTACTGTTCACTCTACTTTGCCCACTGACTTCCTTTCCCGTCTCGCTTCATTTCCCCCCAAACCCCTATTTTTTAGGATTGGTTTGCTTTAATTAAAAAGAGTGAACTGTGTTTTGTTGATGATGAATTTGAATATAAAGGGATTTATTACACTGTTGAGCAGGCAGAGTGTCTTCAAGGCTGGAAGCCACTTTATTTTTCAGGGTTTAGTTGCTTGCTCTGTGATTCATTTTGTCTGGGCTGTTTTATAAGACACGTTCTGGTATGTGGCCTTCATTCAATATTCCACCAAGTTTTTTGAGTGTTGACCTTTCATGAGCCTCAAAAATCTTTTTAAAAGACAAAAAAAATCTGTCTTTTTAAAGTGTAGTAGTTAATAAACAACCAAAACTCACTGAGATGCTGGATGAAAAATGTTAAACCAGTTGCATAGCTGGTTGGACAAATTATCTATATTTAAACATCACCATCTGGTTTCTGTCTTTTGCTCTGAAAAATAAAACAAACAACTGGAGATAACACTTCTATCCGTGTGGGTAGTATTTTCCGGAGCAATGTTGGAGACAGATTTTCAGTGGAGATTTTTGTGAGTGTGAATGATTTGAGTCTCTGCCACGGAGGCCAGAAATGGAATTGCCCATCTGCTGCTGCAGGCGGGTACAGGACCTGTTCATCCTTTCATTTTCCCTGATTCTCTTGTCCTTTTTAATTACTTCTTTCAACAGGAGCTAAAAGTGTTTTCTAAATCTATGAACTCATTTATATCACTAGATCCTGTCAGTTTATGTTGATCAATGTCATGCAAGAGACGTTCACTTTTTGGCAGTTTGCAAGAAGCTCTGGGAGTGCATTACAAAAAGTTACAACCTGATGTAAATTTGGACGCTCTGTCCTTCAAAGTCATCTTCTTGTGCAGCAATACACCACTCCCAGTGCTCCTGCCACATTTGGAAATCAAGTACTTTCAGATATGCATTTGCAGTTTCACCATGGACCTTAAACTTGAGCAGAATGCAAACGTCAAATTCTGTGTCGAAATCATCCCACCTTCACGTCGAGCATCCGACCCAGATGCCAAACTGTAAGCTTCAGTGGACAAGACTGCTGTGTCAGAGAATGAACAAGGCATATCTATTCAGCAGCAGAACCAAGAGCATGCTTGTCATGTTGTTTGACATTCACGGGGCTGTGCACTTTGAATTCGTCCCCTAGGATTCGACTACCCAGGCAAAAAACTGTAACATCCTGAAATGTCTGAGGAAAAAGATTTATTGGAAATAACCCGATTTGTGCCGTTGTGCCAGCACACTCGCTAGATTTTAATTATTCCTTCGCCCTAAAATGAAACTAAAGTTATAGGATCACCATTTTGACGTCGGAAGGACATCAAGTGTGCATTAAAGATGTTGCTCTAGAGAGAAACATGTTTTTTCGAACAGATAACGACCAAATTTCAGTTTCTTGATCTGATCCCATTGTAGAGATCTTCAAATGTACACTACCGTTCAAAAGTTTTGGGTCACTTAGAAATGTCCTGATTTTTGAAAGGAAAGCTTTTTTTAAAATGAAGATAACATTAAATTAATCAGAAGTAGAGTCTAGACATTGTTAATGTGGTAAATGACTATTCTAGATGGATGTTTAATGGAATATCTCCATAGGGGTACAGAGGAACATTTCCAGCAACCATCACTCCTGTGTTCTAATGCTACATTGTGTTAGCTAATGGTGTTGAAAGGCTAATTGATGATTAGAAAACCCTTATTTTAAAGTGTGAGTTTTCATGGAAAACATGAAGTTGTCTAGGTGACCCCAAACTTCAGATAGGGAACCAAGGACAGCCAGAAGTGGTCCAACTTAGACTACAGTTCAGGAAAAACTGGACAATCGAACCAAGTATCACAAGGTAATCAGATCAAGACACAGACCTGAGATCAGTATGACATACTATCCAAAAGCATCTGTATATAGTTGAGACTCGTTTTGTAATTTATTTACTTTGAACCAACCAAGTGGTTTTCTCAGTTTCCCTGAATTTTAGCTGTTAATTATCCAGACTATGAGATTCTGAGTAGGTCTACAATCATGGCAACAATCCACTCCTTGTTTTCGATTCCTGCAATGCTTTCTTGTCTACCCTTTTAATTAAGACATCTATGCTCTTCTATGATCCTCCTTCTTCTCCCTGTTTAACTAAAAAAGATCAATACAAAAAGCCAGTTGTGAAAAGAAGGCCTTTGATTCTACAGAACTGACATCAAAGCCTGAAGTAGTTTTGAAGATTCTGCTGTTTTCACCACAGTGTGCTGGAAGCATCTTGAGATGATGCATATTATATGCCAGACTGAGACATGGGAATGAACACAATCATTCTGGCCATGCTCCGGTTAGCTTTATGTCACATTCAAGGCATTTTCCTATAACATCAAGGATAGCATGAAAGAGGTCAACGTGAAGACAACAAAACAAAGAAGATCAAAGCCAGGCAAAGTCGCCGAGCTGAAATCAGATAAATCAGAGAAAGAGAAAGGCCTTGGTCCATCCCGTTCAGCATGGATCCTGCAGAATGAGCTGAGAAAGATGGAGAGGGAGGTTTGGATGGTGGAAAAGAACCAGGAGCTGTGGGAGAAACGTTGTCGCAGCGGCAGAAACCTGCACCTCAGCTTGTCCCATTGATTTCAGCTCAGCAACAAATTGGACCATTTTTCACACCGTCCCACAGCGGCACCACTTGCCTTTTTATTTATTCCCCCATTCAGCTGAGCTGCCTGCACCATATGTGTCCAGTCTGACACACACACACACACACACACACACACACACACACACACTGTCTGGGAAATATGAATGAATAAAACCCAACACAAATACATTTCAATTACTGTTCAGAGGGTGTTCGCCAGTACTGACACTCCCTCAGAGGACTTTCTCATCTTTTTCTGCAATCTGTACTTATTCAAACGCCCTTTTAGTTGCTGTTGCTACATCGATCAAGCTCAGTGTTCTTGTGTGGCATGTAGAGCATGATTGCATTGGCAGTTTTACCTTCCAAAGTCAGTGCTAATTTTCTGACCAATGGGACTTAATTTCAGACAGAGATTGAAATGACAACTCACATTTTGTCAACTCTGTTAATAGCGTGAGTTAATGCCAATGCCACACTTTGTAAGTTGGCTGACTGTCTCCATTGGGCTCAATTCGAAACAAGAAACCTTCAAAAGGCATTGAAATAATTACATGATGGCTGCGTATATGATTTCTTGCTATAAATCTGAAGCTAAATCTACATGTCCCAGGGAAAAAAAGCATCATCCACACTCACTGGTGATCCTTGAAGACTTTAAAAACAGGTGGAGAATCGTTTACGTCTCAGAAACTACAGGTGTCCCTAGTACAGGAAGCTTCTTTGTTTTTGTTTTTGTTTTGAGAATCCTAGCTTTTTTATTCATTCCCTCTGACTTGTGTTTAACAAGTGATCTTAAAAACAAACTTGAAGGCTTTGAAGCCACATGTCCCAGTTAATAAACCAAAGTGTTTACTACTTGATGATCAATGAAGAAGACATAAAAATAACAAAACATCATTCATGGTATTACACTTTGGACCCATTTGATGATAATGTTATAAGTGTGGTGGAAAAATGCAAAATCAGAAAGTCAAGATTTAACTTTTTAGCTGCTTTCATTACCCACTTATGGGTAATGAAAGTAGCTAAAACTCCAACTCACATTTTTCACACTACTCTCCACATTAACATCTGAAAGATATTTCACCATGCTGAATGTATCTTCCAACAACTTGCTGACAACTTGCTCCTCTGTGTACCATTTTTGAGCCATGCTGCAGTTCTTTTACTGTTGAAATATGTTTTACTTTCCTCTCAGTATCTCTAACTGGCTTTCACACATGCGTCCAATCTGCATTGTGGAAACACTGCCTGCAGTTCAGCTGAAATTTCTTTGACGTTTGTAGAATGACGAAGGTGAAAAATAAATTGAATGCAACCTAATAGTATTAACATTTGCAACTTTATAGTAAATAAAGGCACTGTTTAAGCTGTCTCTTGTGTATTTTTGATTTTAGAGAATAAAAGAAATCAGAGCAGATGACTGCAGCTTAAAGAAGCAAAATAGTCTGAAGCTGTAAATTTCTTCTGGTCATTTGTCCTTGTAGCCTTTCAGAGCTGTTTGAAAGCAGTTTCTTCAGGTAAATTGCATTTACAATGAAGATAAAGCTGTGGAAACCTTGATCTACTTCCATGCTCAAACAGCCTGTTTTTATTTTCATACTGCTTATTATGAGGTATAAATTCAATAAGAAAGTGAATCAAACATCATCATGGTAAGATGTTATTTATTTAATAGAGAACTGAAAGATTGGTTATTCAGTCTGAAATGAAAACTTCTGGCTGTGGGTGTTTCAGACAGCATCCAAGTCTTAAAATACTGAAAACCTTTCCTGCAGGGAGACTATAATATTCAAAATACACCACCACACAGCTGTGTCTGCTGCCATATTCTGCAAACCAGATCATTCATTTGCAACCAAAGTACTGAGACAGCAGGAACTTCCTCATCTGGTTAGAAATGTGGTACAAGAAGGAGTTTTCTTAAAGTTTAAACTGGTCCTTAATCCATAAATCACAACTTGCCGAACTCATAATCCAGAGCTTCCTTCCTGGCATGGGGTGGGATCTTGGCTGGATCACGTTTCTCCACCTTCAAAAGTTCCAGAGTTGGTTTGAAAGTCTACCAGCAAACGCTCCTTCTAACAAACCTGAAGTTCAACTGCAGCCTTCTCACATTGCCGAAGGGAAAAATGTGCTTTTAGGGCTTTTCCACACATACTGCAGTTAAAAAGAACCACCCTTCTGAATACTTTCCCATTCATTTTCTTATTTTATTTGAAGCTGGAGTTAAACTTAGAGGTAGATATGAGATTTGTTGATATTCTTCCAAAGAAAACCTGGATCTTTGAGTGCAGAAACTGTACCTCTAGATTCTTACATCAGATAGTTAATAAGGAAGGGAAATATCCCTTTTAAAGCTGCACTAGTATTATTTTTACAGTAACAATAGATCAAATGACTGTTCTTCTGAGTTCTTTGGCATTTTTCAGCTCATTGTTTTGGTTTGATGAAATCATTTTCAGCCACAGCAGATGGCTTTACAGCCCCAAAAAACAAACCTGTTTTTATTTCTAAGGCATCAAATACTGCTGTTTTGGTAAAGCCGCCTTTTTTTTTAGAGATTAATTTAAGGTGCCCTTCAGCACTGGTGCCATCCTTATCAATATTCATCAGTGTAAGTCCCAAGACAAGAGGTTCTTGTCCTCCACTGGATCATTATTTTTCACCTAATTTCATGTTATTTTGTAACTTAAGTTTCACGTTCACCCTCTGTTTGGTTAAGTTTAGCATCAAATTACATGTTTAGCTTCAGAAAAAGATCATGGTTTGGGTTAGAATGCATGCTTTAACATTATGATGCTACAAGATAAACTTTGTGTTACTGTAAAAGAAGCAACAGTCATGACACCAAAGTTTGGGTTTTTCTGGAGGTTATTGAAGGGTCCTGCATGTCTATAAATGATGCTAAATGATATCCAGTGCTTTAAAATGTCACATGAATGGATATGTGATGAGTTGGGAGTGGGACTGACCTCATTATCAGACAACATGCAGACAAAACTGATGACTAATGGGTGACAAATACAACTTTTTCCACAGCAAACAGTTTGAAAAACCCAAGTCTTAGGAAAGGTCCTGTTCTAAGTTTGCTGGTTCATTGTCATCGTTTTCTGTGACACGTAATAGACCTGAGCCAGCATCAGTTCCACCAGTGTTTTCACTACTGTGACAAGCAAATCATCTATGGTGGAAAAGGTCTATAGTGGAACATTTAGCTGTTAAACAGCCAGATGTTTATCTCAGGAGTTGAGAAAATGGAAAGTAAAATGAATGTCGGACTCATTGGGGAACCAGAAACATGGCTTCAAATATACAAAAGTGTGGCTCTGTAAGGGAAAAAATTGCTTTTATTTGTGGTCACTGTTGTGTTTTATGTTGTTTTAATACTTTCAGACAGGCAAAAAATCAATTAATGCTGCTTTAATATGTCTCAATACTAGAAAACTCAACTGCTGACAAAACACACTTTGGCTAAAAGTAAAAAAAGTATCAATTAGACATTTAGAAAGGTCAAGTTTTGCACTAAAATCTATTATTTCAGGTGAATTGCTATTTACTTGTAGAGGAACTACTTGAACAGCTGAACTCACATCAAATTTAGTGCTTGAGGAATTTCAAGCGTGAATCTGTGATGTCTGCCAATAAACTGTTCCACCTAAACTGTTCCACCAGTGACTGAGCGATGAACCAAATCTATTCGCATCACGCCATCTGACTTTATATAATCCCATTCTGCAAAATGAGATTTCTTTGGCAAATCCCTTTTGACACAAACTAGTCGCAACCACCGATAGCCGCCGTATCCCCAAGTAATCACCACATCTCCAGCCTTCCTGCACCAAACATTTTGCTAAGGCAAGCAAATGCACCTTCCTCTTCCACTTTCAGACACTAATACGAACATCAGACTAGAGTGCGGTTCGCTTCATTCGACACGCTTGGCTCTTCATGCGTGACGAACTGCTGCTCCTTATTTCCATTGTGTTCCCTTCATGTGGGAACTCCAAATGAAACAAGTTATGCAGTTTCAGGCCTTTCAGCTCGGCTATTTGATGCCACCGCCGTTTGAGTGATACCAGAAGTAGTGCTTCACTTCCGACAGTGACTTTACTTGCCCTTCCTTTAAGCCTCGACACTCACAAACGCACAACAATCCATAAAGGGATGTGAGAACTTCCACGCTCTCCTTTTTGTCCTTCTCCTCTTCTCAAAGTCACCGTCGCTTCTGTTCTCTCCTCCTCCCTCCTCCAACCTGTCATCTCGCTCTACGCTCAGACTGACAGGTCGCCTCCTCGCTGCTTTATACCTCCTCCCCACCGATTCCCCAGATCTGCCAGACGAGGTGGCTTCACATCATCACCTCCTATCCCTCTTCATCTGTCTGCCTCCTCCTCCTCCTCACCACGCCCTGCTGTTCTTGACTTTAAAAGCCAGAGAGTGACACCGAGACTTAAGGCGAGCCTAAGCCGAAGTGACAGTTTGGTGTCAGTGCCGGGCGCGAAGTCCGTTTGAGAAATGTCAAAGTGTTGTATGCGAAGGTGGTTGCTGAGTGTGAACATAATGGATGACTCGCTCCAGGCGCAGTCTGCGAGCTGTCGAGCTGTCCGGCTCAAATGCTGCCCTGCGTGTTGGCCTGAATTACATCCAAAAGTTGAAGCGTTCTCGTGTCTGAACTGTTATTTCAAGTTTCTGGATCAATTCGGTGCACCTTTGGGTGAACCCGAAAAGATGAGTGGACAAATCTGCTCGTCTGACAGCATATGTACATACATTTAGATGAAAAAAATTTTGATAAAGTCTCTCTAAGTTGTGAGTAACAGCTTATTAATGCTTAATTAAACATTAACTAAAGCTTTACAGCTAATCCAGAAAGCATTACCAAACCAGCATTTGGGTTGCCAAGTTGGGAAAATCCCTTCAGCTGGCTTTTACTATTAATAATGCCATCATGATTGTATACCTTTAAGAAATGCTAGCAGCTATTAGGGCATTTTTACAGATATCCCCTCATCAAACTGGCATTAAATCTTTCTCTATACAGCGAATCAAACATTTACATGCTTCTAGATCTTCTGTAGTGAGACGGTCTCAAATCTGAAAAGTCAGCTTTTTAAACAACCCAACATGGCTCAGATTAAAATTTTTCTTAACCCTCCTATCGTTCTGCGGGTCAAAATTGACCCGTTTTAAAGTTTGAAAATGTGGAAAAAAATATATATTTTCACAGTGAAACTTCTGATGTCCACATTTTCAACATTTTTGGGAAATCTTTGAACATATTTTGGTAGAAAAAAAAGAAATGTTAAAAATGTTTCTTAAGAACATTTACCAAAAAAATCAACCAAAATCCAGCGAATTTTGCTGGATTTTGTTTGATTTTTTTCCCCGAATGTTCTTAAAGAAAATATTTCAAGTTTTACTGATATATATGTAATCACTTTAGATATTTTTAGGATTTTTTGGAAGATTTTTACTCATTTTTTGAAAATATTTACAAGAATTTTCTTGCCCAATTTGGAGGATTTTTTTTAAATAAAACTTTTAAGGAATTATTGGAATTTTCTTCCTGAAGGTTTTGCAAATTTTCAGGAATTTGGGGAATTTTTTTCTGAATTTTTGGATTTTATTCAGACAAGGAAACAATATTTTTTGGTGCCGTACATGAGGACAACAGGAGGGTCAAATCGTGTATTTTCAAACAGAATTTCTGTGAAGTTTCTTTCATTTAGAAAATTGGTTTAAGATTTTTGTCTGAAAACCTGGCAACCCATAATTTGTTGAAGTTTCTGTTAATTGAGTATAACTGATGTTTAAAGGGTTGGTCGATACCAATTAGTTACAAATCATTAATTGTAAACCTTGAACAAAGGGTGCTTCATCAGCTTGTGGTAGCAGTAAGGGCCACGAGTTTTTTTTTTCATCATTCGTCAGCATGTATGAAGTCAATAGTTGGAACTTATAAAGGCATTATAATGTCTGCCTTAGCAGAGAGCCATACAAAAAAGGACAATAAGAAGAAGCTATTGATGAACTGTAGTCGGGGAGGAAGCGGACAACCCTGAGTAGGTGGTTTATTTTTAATAAAAAGCAAATATTGGCCTCATGCGTCGCCGGTCGATTTATTGATTCGGCCTCAGCCCACCTCAGCACAAGCCAAATGTTTGCTGTTGCAGCTCTTAAGACGCTGGGAAAAAAAGGACCGATTCGTTATGAAAGAAGAGACGTGTTTTATTTTCGTGTTTACTGCCATCACTATGGAGACCACTTCACTCTATTACAGGTGTGTCTTCACAGTCGAGTAACCCGGAGTCGGCGGCACCTAATCGGTACGATCAAGGCCGACTTACAGTCAACAAGACACACACGTGGAGTTTTCAAGCAAACACACGCATACACAGATCAACATGACTAAAATATCTCAAACACTGTCCCTCTCATCTGTGTGTATGTTTGAATTCATGGTGTGTGTGGTCCCAATTATATCTAGTTTTGCTGTGTTGCTGTGCGGACAGATTATTCTAAGCGCATCAGCCTGAAAAACATACACACTTTCTCTCACACACACACACACACACACACACACACACACACACACACAGGCACACACTGTGATAAAATAATAAGCGCTCGTTTCCCCCCGTGGCACACAGATAGCTGGGAGCTAACGAGAGGCATGTGGAAAGCTGAAACACACACATATGGACACCGACAGAGGAAAAAAGCGGAGTGAAGGGAAAGAAACTGATGATAGACAGAAGTTTAAGTAAAAGGAAGGAATAAGGGAGTAAATGGAAGTTTTAAAAAGTGTTAAATCGGGAGTTGAGAGAAAGAGGGAGCAGAGAGAAGAGCAGTGAAAGAATTCAGCCTTCAGCATTAATACAAATTTCCCTCCATACATTCATCCATAATGAACCACACTGCAGCTCTTTCCTGCTTCTCCGTGTGGTGATATTTTACACACCGAGCGATCAGAACGAGCTGAAGAATAATCTGATCCGAGCTTTCCTGGTGGTAACCAAATCCAGCAAATATAATTTGCATTTACCGAGCCATGATGAAAAAAAAAAAGTATCTAATTTGAGTGACTTTTAAACACTTGTTGCACTTATTCCCGGTACCAAAAATGTGAAAGCTGGTGTTAGGGCTTCTCCCACAGCTACTATGTTTTTTTTGCTTTATTTTTTTTAAATCAAAGGGGGGACAAATCAAGATGGTTCTCATGTTGCAGAACAGGATTTTTGCAAACGAATGCAGCAGAGGTTGTAGATACAGCTGTCATGAGGCCACTTGGGCTGTCTGCTGCAGGCTTTGGGAGGAGACGGTTCTGTCTGGTCGACACACACACACACACACACGCACTCACACACACACACACACACACACACACACACACACACACACACACACACACACACACAGTGGTATTATCAACCAGGCATGTGTGAGCTTCACAATTTTGCAAGCCACATGCATGACTGATGGACACCTGTCTTTCTATTACTGCCACAGACTTCGCTATCATTGCAAATGAGTGTGTTTGTTAGCTTAAAGCTGCATTTATTGTAGAGTTTAAGTTCATGGTGGGTGGCACTTTCATGTAAATCTGATATCTGACAGCATTTCATCAAATTCAAATCCAGATGTGAACCCTTTATAGCAGGGGTGTCAAACTCATTTTACTTTTTATGTGAATGTTCTTAGGAAAATATTAGAAGTTTTACTGACATATATGTAATCATTTTAGATATTTTTGGGATTTTCTGGAAGATTTTTGCTCATTTTTTGAAAATATTTACAAGAATTTTTTTGCCAAATTTGGGGGATTTTTCAAAAATAGTCAGTCACATATTCTCTACATATTCAAATGCATTTTGTTCTATTTGCATGGTGGCATTTGGAAAGCTAGCCGTGTCTAGTTATATGCAACTATTAATAGCTAAAGCAATCCGGTTCATGACCAAGAGAGTCTCATGCAGCAGGTAAAATGGTTTCAGTAGGTTGCGAGATCGCAAAAGATGTCAAGAGTTAGTGGAAAGGACGAAATGACTCATTCTCTACTTTCAGTTGCAATTTGAAGGCAAATCCATCCAAAGTTTTCATGGTTTCCACATGGTATCTGTGCTGTAGCTACGGTTGCTACATGCACAGGCTTTGGTTGATCTGCCTCCACAACTCTACGGGGCGTCTTTCAACTCCTGCTACTGTTCTTTTCTTTTGGGCCACAACATTACTTTGTGTTCTAGACACAGCAGACAGCAGGTTTTAACTAGAAAACTCTGTGCACCTTCTGTCCAGAACCTGCTAATGTTTGCCACAATGGCAGGCTTATCAAAGATAGAAAATAACATACATTTTTGATTTTATTTGTCTCGATTTATGTCTCTGAGACAGCCTAAACTGCAACAGCACAGGTACAATGGATGGAAAGGCCCCATCATCTCTTTCTCCATCAGAAGACTTTCACAGGAATCCAAATAAAACCACGGATGCAAGTCATGATTATATTACAAGGAGTTATCCCAGCGATGTACTGTAGGCACTACAATGTCCTAGAAGTGACCTTCTGATGTAATAGACTGTAGATGGTGTAGTAAGAGAGAGCTTTGATCACAAAGCTTTCTCTTCCTCCAGTTCACAAGTCACATGCAATATCCCCATTAAGTGAAAGCGGCAAGAACAGAAAGAAAAAAAAACATGGGTCTTCTATATTGGACATTATAATCGAACCATAATGCACTTTGTCATTCCCTTTCACCCGCCCCAATTCTACGAGAGCGTATTAGCTGGAGCCACAGAAGGACAAATTGACAAAGCTGAGGGGAATGTGAAGTATCGCTGTGTGAAAATTGGCAATTTTCAAGGCTCCGATTCTGGAGGCGAAGTGACGCATGTGGCCACCGGATGTATTTCTTTTAAATGCAGATCAGGATGGATAGGAGGCAATAAGCTGGAAAATCCTTTCCAATGAGTGTACAGTCGTGCAGAACAGGCCTCAATAATGTCTGGTATGACAGATGCTCTACTTTCATGAGGTTGGCACATTCAAATGTTATTTCTGGTTAACACTTTGCAAGGCAGTGATGCAGAGTTTTAGGCAACGACTGTCTGAAAACTGGTTGACGACTTAACTTGTTTGGCAAGTGACTGACTGGTCGTGTTTTGTGCTGTCAGTGTAACATTTTCTCTAACTTTGCTTTGATACTTGCTATGAAACCAAGTGGGACAGATGAGAGTAAAAAGTAGCTTTGAACTTTTTGTCAGATGTGTAGATCTTTTACATTCTGCTTTATCAGTGTAGGATAAAATGTGGACTAAAACACATTTAATTGTATGTGTGACAGAAACGACTTCTTCAACAATCAAGTAGAATACGTTTGAAGCTCCTGAAGCTCACTGACTATAGATGAAAGTCATGCAGAGGTACCTTAAATCTGTATTCTTTCTAATAACCACCAGGAGGCGACTCCTCTGGTTGCAAAAAGAAGCCAGAATGCATAGAAGTCTGTGAAAAAATGACGCAACTTCTTACTTTATTTGTTACCTCAGTGAGCATTTTCCTATGAAGTTCATGGTCTCAATCATTAATTTCACACCTCCTTCAACACAGCATGGTGTTCATTTTGCAAATTGTGGTCCCCATTTAGAGTAAAATAGGTGATAAAGTAGGGTATGCTTTAGGGAACCTTGAGACTAGAAAATGAAACCACTGACTACTTGAAGCTGGTACCAGATGCAAGTAAATCCCCACACACCCTAATGTTAAAATGTGCAATTTTACAGCAGAAACAAACATGTTCAGAGCCTGGTACAAAAAAATATTTTCATCTACAGCTAATTTTTCAGTCCATGACAGCTGTACAAAAGGAGAAGTTTTATAAACTCGCCCCTTTAACTTGCAATAAGGCTTATGCGTAATCAAAGGCAGAAATGTTTGCATGGCCTGAGTCAGTTCCACTCAGGTTCCACCTGATGTTAGGTGGAGTCAGGCTCTGGCAAGATGGAGATGGCTGGAGTCACCACACTGTGTTCACCCACTGAGGATATGTCCATCTTTGTGTCCAGTCAGTGTATATAGACGTTTGCTAAAATGGTGCCTAATGGTGCCTAAATGGTGCACAATAATGCCAAAATGGTGTCAAATTGTGCCTAAATGGTGCAAAATGATGCAAAATGGTGCAAAAATCATGACTAAATGGTGCAAAATGATGCCAAAATGGTATTGAAATGGTGCCAAAATGGTACCAAACGGGTGCCAAATGGTGTCAAAATGGTGCCAAAAAAGTGCAAAAATAGTACCAAAATGGTGCCACAAAGGTGCAAAAATGGTGCCCAAATGGTACAAATGGTGTGAAATGGTGCCAAAATGTTGACACCAAGTCACCAACAGTCTATAAACCAGTGGGTGACATCAAAGTGCCCACGGCCAACTGTTACATACAATCTGTAATGATTTTTCCAGAGCTTGCCTTGCTTGCTGACATTAATATTGATTCCCACTACCTCTCCTGCAATGCTGTGTTTACAGAAATAACATCTTGATAGAACTTTTACATGAAACTGCAGGTTCAATAGACCTGTCAAAGCTTGTCAGAACAACACTTACTGATGGATTAGCTCAAGCATGAATTGATGGTATGCAATGGTTGATATAATTGGTTAACTGGGTGAACTGACTGAATGTTTCCAACTTCCAACATCTGCTTGAGGAGTCTCTTTGTTGCTAAAAGAATCTCAAAAATCTATTAATCTAACGAGAACATTCTTAAAATGACGCGAAACCTCAGAGTGATTTCTTCTCACTTCTGTTCTACTTTACTAGGAATCCAGGGATTATTGCACTACAGCAGTTTATATAAGAGACACATGGAACCAGATGTAATTCCACGCTTTCGCTCAGCTCCAACAGTGAGATGCCCTCCGCCTGCTCTGTATCTACACCGTGGAGCCATATCTTATTCCCGACTTGCCTTGGGTGTCATAGCAAGTACAGCCGGGCAAATTTATCAATTTATATTCAGTGCCGCTTGCAGTCAAAAGAAGAGGAGTCCCGGAGAAAAAAGATCAATTTTCCAGTTTGAGACCTTGGCTTTCATCACATTTCTCTGCCCCTCTCTGTCTCTCCCGTTCTCTTTCACCCTGAGTTTCTTTACTCCCCCTCTTTTGCCATGGAATTGGGGGAAGATAAGTGAAAAAAATTGAGAAAGAGAAGCTGGAAGATGGCAGAAGGGCACAGAGAAGAGAGATTCCGAATAAAGGAATTGAGTGTGTGCACAGACGTGTGAGAGTGAGATGGAAATAGATAATAAACAGCAGTTATAATGTGCATGAGAAGATATTTTGTAACAATACCAGTATTTTTATTTACACACACACACATATATATATATATATATATATATATATGTACTTCCCCAATAATGTCAATTTTAGATCACTTGCAACTGTTTCAGATGAATTTATCTCCTCTTTGCTGCTCTCTGTCTCCAATACGATATGAAATCTGTAAACCTACAGAAAGCTTATGAAATCACAAGTAGGTGTAAAAAAATACTATATAGGATGCACGTCCTTCTTCCCTGCCGAAACACCCTGCTACAGAGAAAATGCTGAGTTTTGTGAACAGAAAACAGTTATTTGTCTCAGGATTAGCGAGAAGAAGTTGGATGAAATATTGTAGCGGCAGTGGCTCTGCGCTGCCTGGTTTTATGCTCAAAGCAAAAATAAAAATCTCATGGATTATTTACACGGTAGATATTGGCGACTCAATGCCTTATTCCACTGATATGATGGAGGTTGTTTCGTGAACTAGAAAATATTACTTTGAAGAGAAACTCCATGCATCAGTTGTATAATTTGATGTAAAGTGGTGGAAGATTGGTAGAAACATAGATGCATGATATTAGACTCTCCTGTCTGGTGCTACACTGAAATCCTGGTTAATTATCTTTTAACACTCCGATTTAATGCATAACAACAAAAACATCAAGACTGGTTCAGTCCTACAGAGCTACAAAGTAGGAGGAGATCTTTTCAGTGTTGATGCTTCCAGAAATAAAAGTCCCATTCCCTTTATGAATAGACATTATTACAATGACATGGAAGGCAAGAGGCTGTTTTTCATTTCAGAAAGTTGTGGGCAATTTAGGGTGGACTGAACCTTTGTGCGATCGCAAGAACTGCCCCTTTAGCACATCTTTCAGGGTCGTTGTTTAAGAAAAAGGTTGTTTTGGAAAAACACTACTCCAGAGAAGGTGCCCCTGAAAGAATAGCTATGTAGGACATTTCAAAGCTTTTAGATGTTACACCAATAAATGTTGGCACCAACTTGCATCTGCATTATGCTCCTGCAGACCTAATGGAGATGGTGGATCCCATGGTGCATTTGTACGAGCAAAATCTAACAACTTCTAGATTGTGAGGCAATTTTTCATGAATTATCAAACTTTGGTGGTAAATTTTGAAACTTTAGAGCAATGATTAGGCCTGTTAAAATCCCTACCACTCATTTTTGTAACCATGTTTCCCAAAAATGTGTTCCTATACAAATAAAGTCCAATCCAAAGTCTACATTATGTGGTTGGATGGCAGTGGGAAAAGTCCAACAGAAAAGCTTCACCCAGGAGGCTGGGGTTCATATCCCACGTGGGACCATTATTGTTGGGCTTAGGGTTTGTTTTCACTCACTGTTTACTTTCATTTTCTTTCCTAAGCTGTTTGCTTAGGTTTAAGCACCCAAGTTGTAGGGGTAGGGTTTAGGTGAACTTAAACTCACTCACTCGATGTTCATCCTCCATTTTCTGGGTTACCAGGGTGACGAGTCCCGCCCAATCCAATCTAAGTTGATATTCAATGTCTGCTACAAACTGCTACCATTTTCCAAGATCATACACACTACGAGTATAGTAAATTAGCCGTCGTACTTAGTTGTGCCACCAAGTGAAAACTCTTACTTGATAATACTGTCACGACCCAAGGAGGCAAGCTCCTCTGTTTCGGCAAGCAAAGAGCAGTTGATCTAGTAATGGAGCGCCATGACAAAGACTAGTGAATACGTGTCAAATGAAACTGAAGTAAACTAGGCCATTTTTGTTTCACATTTCCATATGATAGAACAAAGAATCAGGCACTGATTTCTCATGATCCCTACATTCGTAGTTGGAAAGCAATAAATGGCCAAGATATGTTGAAACCAGGCTCCCTATTTGACTCTAAGACTGACTTCTTTTCCGTAGTAATTGCCAACAACAATTGTTTTAAAGGCCATTTGCAAACTTCTGGAGAATGTGGGGAAATAATTCACTCATCAGTATGACTGTTAGCCATACTTTAACATAACAGTACCTGGAAACCTATTACAAGTTGAGGAACATGTAGGATATTTCGAAAAGAAACTGCTTTTCCTGAGATTGAGACTGAGAAAAACATCTCTTGGTGCAGCAGCCTATCACATATTAAACACTTTGTAACAACTCCTCCAGAACTTCTAACTTCATTTTGACGAGCAGCCTCAGTTACATGGGAAAAGTTAGGGAACTTTCTTTGCCACAATACAAAACTGCAAGAAAAAAAATGAGATTTTTGTTGCTTCTTTTCTAGTGTCTTGCTTTCCCATCCATGCCAGACGTCCTCATTTCATCCCATCGTAATTCCCTGAGCTGCTCAAGGGCTTTGAACGTAAACAGATATCGCTTTGGGGCATTTGATGAAATGACTGATGCTGTCGCTCATCTTCGCGAGGACAGTCTCATACAGCGAGGCAGGAAGCAAGGCTGAGGTGTGAAGACTGAGGTGATGGATGGGGGTGGACTCTGTCTAACTTTAAGAGCTAGGAGTGTCTGCCGGGGCCCTTAACTGAGCAATTAATCTTGTTGTTTTACTAAACCACAACCTCAATCTTTCCCCCAGCTTATCCAGACCTTCATTGTATAATAATAATGACACAATGTATGGACAATGTAGCAATTAATAATTGAAAATGCTGGCAGAGTTGTTATTAGCTGCAGACCAAGGTTTTCTCTACCAGTGTCTGAGCTAAATGAATAGGAATCGACAATGCTGAAGCTTGTCTGTCACTCAGCCTCACTTTTGCATTCCATCCTCGGTCTTCAGTGCCCAATGCAGAGGTAGGTAGATGGATTTATCTCTGCTGGCTACAAGCCCAGTTTTCGTTGTAGGCCGTCCTTTGCCATTGCTCTTTTGCAGTATGATGTGACGATTACTTCAGATCAAACTGTTATCCGAAAGTGCACTGTGTATAACTGAAACCTGTGTCGTCTGATGAATATTTGTCCAAAATGATGTGAAATATGCATTTTTAGTCAAATAACTTCAGTCTAAAGTGGAGCCAATTCCCTGTAAAATCCACAAACAATCCTGCACATCTTTCTCCAGAATATCACACATTTACAGTCCATTACAATTCTCAGAACATACAGTCATGGAAAAAACAATGATTAGACCCTTGTTTTCTTGAATTTCTCGTTCATTTTAATCCCTGGTACAACTAAAGGTACATTTGTTTGGAGAAATATAATGACAAGGACAAAAACAGCTCTTAATTTAAGAGCAGATATCTAGACATTTTCCACAGTTTTCTTGATAATAACCAAAATTGCTTAAGTTCTGACATCAATAGCTATAGCACTGTACTGCTTTTAGGCATTCCATGTTTTCTTTTCTGTCTGTTTTAGTCACATGATACACACAGGAGTTAGGACTTGATTGTATAACCATTGCTTTTGATGGCTGGAGTGGGCATCAACTGAAAATTGGTTTCATCCCTGAAGAGAAGCTTAGCCCAGCCATCAACAGTCCAATCCTTGTGATCCCAGCAAAGGCTTCCCTTTGCTTTTCCTTGATGAAGGGCTTCTTCCTGCCCTGTATGACTTCAAACCAGCTTCAAGAAGTCGGTTTCCAACTACCCTTGCCGAACAAGTCCCATGTCTCCACAGTGTCCACTCATTTTTAAGGTCCCTGGAGGTCTGAGGACGATTCCTGACACAGGAACGGATGAGTGCACAGTCATCTGGTTTCCTGCCGTGACCAGCTAGCAGTTTGGTAGAACCATGTTGGGATTGTTTTTTCTTGGTGTAATGAATGGCTGTCTGGGAGATCTTCAGTTTTTTCGCTACCTGTCTCTCACTCATGCCAATTTCTAGCAGTGCCAAGATGGCTGCCTTTATGGCTTCACATAATTCTTTAGTTTTAGGCGTTATGTGAGAGCTGACAACTTGTGAGTTGTGCTACAGCTTGAATGTCAGCAGGAAACCATTCTAGGCCTTTGCATGTGCAGTGCTGCTGATGATGACATGAAATGTCCTCTTATAGACCCTGGAATACAATGAAGCTGAAGCATGTCAAATAGGACATAAAGTATTATGAAATCAGCTGCATTTTTGGTCGTGTTCATTGTATTTTTCAGGTAATATACCTTTAGTAGTACCAGGCATTAAAATGAACAAGAAATTGAAGAGAACAAGGGTGGTCTAATATTTTTTCCACGACTGTAGTTAATGTTAAAACTTGTTGCTTCTTCTTGTTTCTCTACACACTCACAAAAAAAAAAAACTGCAATCTGTGATCCAACATCACCGTTCTGCATGGTAATAGATTTGTTGAGTTTCATCTAGTTCTCAATCCCACCAAGCACTAGAAAGATTTTTTGTTGCATCATCACGAGGATGATGTAAAACCAGTTTCTCCCTAAAATCCTTTCCTTGCATAAAATCTCATTTGTGCTCTAAGTTTCAGCTAAAGACGTCAAGGTCTCACTGAAACCTTAACACCATCGTGAGCTCGCCTAAGTGAAATCCAAAGTGACAGGCGTTGCATTTGGGGGCAAAAATAGAAAACCGTGTTTGTTGTGTGTTCAGAATATAGATGGATATCGAAACATAGTTCGGCCGTTTGACAGCAGAAATACAAAAAAACATGTCAGTCTTGCTCTGAAACATTTCAATCCCTTCACAAATATGACTAATGTAGTTAAGGAATAATGCACACGCCTGGGGACAGGCATGAAAAATTAGCTGCAGCTGTATTTTGGCATGTTACCTCAACACTTAGATTTTCCTTTGAAGTTTACACAGTCATTCTATATGTTATATGGCTGGGAAACTGGACTCATGCACCCACTTAAACACACAGACAGGTTTACAGTAGAACCACACGTTCTTCGCTGACGACGCAAGACAATTTCTCTGCTACTCTTTTATTGTTTCATTATTTATCTCCCCATCCTTCTGTCTTCCTCCACAATAAAACTCAGCATCTACATCAGCATCATGTATCAGCAGAGCGACTGCAGAGTCATAACACCTGCCCATCAAACCTCTCGACCTCCTTCGCCTTATTTTGTCTATACGCTTTCATTCTTTACGCATGTGCATTGCTCATTGTTCAGTTAGCAAGGAAGAGGAGGAAAGAGGGGGAGGTAGGAGAAAATAGGTGGAGGGCAACTGCAATATAAATAGCATTTATTGCGGCATTAATATTTATGATTGTGTTAGTGGAGGATAGTAGTGACTATATATGAGAGAGGGAGGGGGAGATGAAATGACTGAGGAGTAAAGATAGAGGGGGACGGGGATGTGGTGGGAATGAAATAGGATATGGTAACAGGTGAGGAAAGAAGTGCACAAAAAGAATTAGAAAAACATGGACTAAGTAAAAACAGCAACAAGTGATGAAATGTCAAATAGTTTAAAGAACTAAACTGGGGACCTTAATGAGGAATTATTTCTCCTTTGGCACATTGTATTAACAATTGATTTGTTTTTGGAGAAATTCTGATACGTGGATAATGACACTTGATCTCAGGTCCTTGGTAAACAATGTTCATTTTTATATCACAGATCTTTATTTTGCTCTACTTGTTTAAGCCTACACTTCCTGGACAGATTTTATTTTGCTTTAAAGTGTTTTATACAACATTTAAAACCAATGGATGTTGCTTGAGCACCAGCATCCAGATCAATATATCGGCTACAGACCCAGCCACAACCATTTAAAATACTTGAGTTATCTTCACTAGAGCTATTGCTCCCTCAATCCCTTCTGTTCCAGTCCACAAGTGTTTCTGTTTCACCAAGAGTTCATGACACAAACATGGTGAAACAGAGAGCAGATGAAAGTGGACAAAGCAGTAAAACAGCAGTTAAGACTCTCACAATCAGCTGAAATGAAACAAGCATGTATAAATTTGGTCTATCTATCTATCTGTCTATCTATCTGTCTATCTATCTATCTGTCTATCTATCTATCTATCTATCTATCTATCTATCTATCTATCTATCTATCTATCTATCTATCTATCTATCTATCTATCTATCTATCTATCTATCTATCTATCTATCTTTACTGTTATGGTCTGTCATTCAATCATCTATTTGGGTTTAGCACCAGTGTCGCACTGATCAGTATGTCATTTCATACTGCATTTCTATTGGTTAGTTAGTTGTCGTAGGTCACAGCAGCAGTGGCACTGTGAGACGATCACCCCAGATTTCTGACAGTCAGAATTTTACCGCAGCTGTACAGATTGATTTTGTGCTGTATGTGCAGGTGTTGCCACACAAAGTCATTTTCAGGGGCAGGTGAAAAACCAAACACCATCCAACAAGGGCAACATACACTGTCTCACTACTTAAATATTACACAAGTGTGGTCCCATAATTATAATTAGCTTAATTAGGTTAGCGAAAAAAAACATATTAAACCAGCATCATTAATTAATGTTGACACGAGGATGTGTTGCATATCTGCATCCATAAAGCAATGCACAATTCATTCTGAGTGGCACTTGAGCAACAGTAAGAGTTTTCATGTTGAGCAAATTGAGTCGATCTTTTCAGCCCAGCTGGATGGAAGAGTTTGGTGAAAGAAAGGACTGCAGTATGTGTATTTTGCTGCCTTAATGTGCTGTTTTGAAGGATATTTTCAAACTAACAGGAGAAAAGACTCAATTTATCTTCTTCTAGAAGGCAGTGTCAAAATAAGCTAAGAAAAGTAACGCATTTAAAATCAACATGTGCCTGTGAAAAGAGAAGACTTGTGCAAGAAAAAAAATGGTGGGAAACCATTCTCTCAGATGGAGAAATTTTCATTTGAAGGGCCGTGATAGCCCAATTAAGGACCAGACGAACTGGAAAACGCAGCGAATAAAGTTGTTGCAGCTGCTTAGTTTGGATTTCTAAATGGCTTAATTCATTACTGAAAGCACCCAAGTTCCCATTAGTTTCTAAGTCACCAAAAAGTACCCTGAAGTTGGGATGCTTTAATGAAGAGAATAACGGAAAAGAACCTAAACTCAGCCCAGGACTCAAAAAAGTGATCAAAAAACTGAGGTCCTTCAATACCTGGATATCTGCAGTGGAAATGGCTGTAGAGACACTAAGGGAGACATGGAGGGTGTAAATGCTTGGAACAAGAAGAAAAAGGCAGAAAACTCACAGAAATAGCGATGTGGGAAGAGACTTTGATGGATGGCAGAGGAGGAAAGATGCGTCAGGATTTAGATAGCGTCTCGAAAGCACAAAACCAAGAAACAGACATTTCAGATTTACTTATGCTCCATTGTGGGTAGCAGACTGATGAAGCGACGACCAAGACAAAGGGAGGCGGCAAAAATTAGCTTCCAGATACAAACGGGCGAAGATAGAAAAGTATACAAAGACGGATCGGTGGTGTGTAAGCAGAAAGAGTGGAAGAACTGAATGAAAACAGGTGAGCGAGTGAGTGGGCGGGGGGAGGGTCAAGTGATCTGTAATGACAGATGGGTTGAAAAATGGACAACAGAGGGAAAAATACTCAATAAGACTTTGTGCCAAGATGAATAGAAGGAGAGAAAAGATGCAGTGAGTTGGCAGAAATAAGGGAAAAAAGGAACATTGATAATGAATGGATGATGAATGGATGGGTAGTTTTAGACAGGAAGGATGAACAATAAGTGGACAGATAATGGGTGGGATAAGAGAGAGAGAGAGAGGAAAAACAAGGGCCACACTGGAAAAAATGCCCCTCCAAAAACAAGAAAAAAAATGTATTTCAAGGAACTTTTACCTTGAAATAAGTGAAAAAATCTGCCAATAGAACAAGTGAAAAATGGCTTGGTAAGATTTCTTGAAATAAGATGTGATATTTAGAATATTGAGATCTTAAAATTAGCTGGGAAAACTTATTTTAAGCTCTATTTTACCAGGATTGTCAAGCTTAGGTGTCTTAAAATAAGTCACACATGCTCAAAAAAAGCAGTTTTTCACTCAAAAATAGACTTTTGCTTTTATGTAACCTCCTAATTTGAGATGTATTAACGCTCCTGCTGTCTTCATTTACAGGCACCAAAAAGTATTGTTTCCTTGTCTGAAAAAAATCCAAAAAATCAGCAAAAAAATCCCCCAAATTCATAAAAAAATTGCAAAACCTTCAGGAAGAAAATTCCAATAATTCCCTAAAAGTTTCCCTTAAAACTTGTATTTTTTTAAAAAAAAAAATTGGCAAGAAAATTCTTGTAAACATTTTTTTTAAAAAATGAGTAAAACCTTCCAAAAAAATCCTAAAAATATCTAAAGTGATTCCATATATATCAATAAAACTAATATTTCCTTTCTTTCTTTGCTTTTTTGTGAATGTTCTTAAGAAACATTTTTAACATTTCTTTTTTTCCACCAAAAAATGTTCAAAGATTTCCCAAAAATGTTGAAAATGTGGACATCAGAAGTTTCACTGGGAAAATATATATTTTCCACAATTTCAAACTTTAAAACAGGTCAATCTGACCTGCAGGATGACACAAGGGTTAAACTTATTTTAAGTTTCTTGTAAAATTCAACTCAAAACAAGATAATTTCAAGATTGTTTGACTTAACAAGATATTTAAGATGCACTGTCTTAAAACAAGTCCCTCTATGTTGCCGAAACATCACTTGTTAAGTGAATTTATCTTAAATCAAGTGGGATGAGACATTCTGACTAAAAATAAGACAAACAGACTTGGTGAGATTTGGAGTTTTTGCAGTGCATCTTTTGCTTCTGTTTGGGTTATGTAATGCTCAGCCTCATGAGCTGGTCTGGACAGTTTTGTGTATTCAGTCGGTAGATGTGTTAAAAAATCTGGTGTGCTTCTTTTTGATTTTGCCTGCGCGACAATCCTCTAAACGTGGACCCACTGGGAGATGTTAAAAATTAAATTCCGTGGAACTAAATTTGGCTCGCTTTAATCAGGAAGGGATATTATAAAGGGATTAGTGGCGGTTGCATTTATTTTTAGACATTGCGCTTAAACAACTAGGCCACTTAAAGAGCTCCGTCAAAGCTGATGCGTCCCTTCGTTGGCAGCGTCTGCGTGGCGTACAAATGCTGATTCAAATTATCTTTAATGACAAATTAATTCATAAATTTCATTGCACGCTGCGTGACATCTAAAAAGCAGGAAAAACGCTGATTTCTCCTCCTCCTGTTTTGTCTCTTTGTTCTCCTCGGATGTCTGCTCTTACAGTCTCTTCGGTCTACTTCAGCTGCATTGAAATATTAACCAAGCTCCATTAAACTCTAGAGTGCAGCAAACACATACAGAATTCAGAGACGAGCGCAGGGCAGCATTTACATGCCTGCAAAAGCTGCATGACAGATAGTTCACAGGCCGGGTTCCCTCCAGGGTGAACCAGCAGATAGCAGCGCGAGTCAATGGATCTGGCTCGCTGCCTATTGATCCGAATTGGTGGATCGGGGTCGGGTCAATCCATTTAGGCCCTGCTATGTGGAGGGCTGACAGCAGCAGGGGTGATCCGCCGTGGCACGAGAGGACAAACACAAGAGCCCAGCTGGACCGAGCGCACGGGTCAATAGCTGCAATCAATGCCAGGTTAAAGACGATCATAGCAAACGCCGTGCTATGATCTGAATGGACTGTGGCAATATGATTTATCATGCTCTGCAGGGACCTGTGGCTGTGGCAGGAATAAGAGACGGAGTGAAAGGCAACAGCAAGAAGATGGCATCAGCGAAGTCGAGGTCGAAGCACAGACGGCAGCAGTGTCATATGTCGACTGTTAAATAGTATTTCTGAACTAACGTGGGAATTAAATGTCACTTCCACTTGATGTTAAGAATCAAGAAGAATCGAGAATCTTTACTGTCACTGTGTTTCCACAAATTTCGGTTGGTGACTCCCAGCTATAGATAAAAGATAGAAAAAAGGCACACTATATATAAAAAAAAGACTGAGTGAAATTTCTTCAACAGTCTGGACCAGTCCGCAGGTCAGGAAGACGACTTGCTGGTGTTCAGAACAAGGTTGTTGTCTGAACACCACTGGGGGTCTTTAGTGGGTCTCATCATGGTCCAATATGAGACCCACTACAGTGGCGTCATCGGCAAACTTCATGGCTGTGCTACTCGGGGTTTTCTACTTCTTACTTCTGCTCAGTGCGTCTTCACAGCTAACTCTCAGTCAGGAAGCAAAACTAAATCACTGCATGTGTTTCTTTGCATTTTATTACACACTGCGGATACAGAAGCTGGTGAAATGTTGAACAGGAGACAGAAAGAGCAGAGCTTCCGGTGTGTCTTAACAGAAATGTACCTCCACCGTGACCTGGTGCCTGCTGCCTTACATGCAGCATGTCTGTCTAGTCTAACTTAGAAAAAAAGAACGCCTACAGAAACTGTATGAACTGTGGCATTTGCTCACTCTTACAAGTGCACACGTTTGTGAAAAATCCAACACAGAACCTTTCTCCGTGACTCACGGTGATCTAAACTATTCTTTCTCATTCAAAGTCAGTTCCGAGCCGCGGTCCACTAGCACTCATCTTTTCCAAGGCTTCAAATGAACCATGCAAGACCCAGAAATTGAACGCTGCTTCCATATGACAGCGTGGGCGGACCAAAACGTCTGTAGTGGAATCCAAAGTCGATAACCCTCCGGCAAGTATTAGCGCTAGCCTCTGTGGGCTACCCCTCGCCTCTGACTGTCCTCGGTTCACAGTTGCACCATGCGCTTCGGTCTGCTTATCAGCCTGTGCGCAGGTCTCAGATCAGCGTCTGGGCAGGGAATAAAGCTAGAAACTGCTTCCCTCTGGTACAGATGACATGGCTGCAGGGATAGAAAGAAGAAGAAGAGGGAAGAAAAAACAACCAAGTAATGGCTGGCTCTCTTGTGGTTTATCTAGCATAGCTTTCCACCCCAGAATATGTGCTTTTGTCTCAGAATATGTGTCAAAGGGTCACTTTGCATGTCATTTATTTTTGTTTTAAGGGAAAAGAAAACCTGCAATCTCTGCAGATGTCCCACAGCTCAGCTCCTCTTGAGCCATATACACAAGAGACCAGCTCTCCTTTCTATTTTCAGGTCTTTTCACATAGCCGGCAGCTCCAAAAAATAATGGACAAACACTTGGTTAAACCCCCGGAGGGCCGAGAGCAAAGTGCTCCATCAAAGCATATCTGTAAACCTACTGAATTATAGACGATTAATCACACAGGAAAGAGCTGGGGTGGACACATGGTGGCTGAAGTGTCAGCAGCTCCGAAATGGGCAGAGTGGCATGAATGAAAAAGGACTTCAAAATAGAAAAGGACTTTCTGAAAGCCTGGTTCAGAGAAAAATGGTAAAGTGACGCCTCGTGTTAAGTGAATGGTCTGACACACTCTGGCATTATTTTCCACAGTTTCACTGATGTTTAACCTTGAACAATGACATGGTGACATTAAGAGGGTTCTGACAGTACAGCACCACAAATTACTTTCTCCAACTTAAATGTAGAGAAGATTTCATATTGTTTTATGCATTTCTACCTCAATTTGATCCCTATTCTTACCTGACATTTGTTAAATCTTACCTACTGTGTCACCTCTTCAGTTGTATCCCTTTTGAGTTGCTCTGAAGAGGTTCACGGCTACAAGTTACAGTAGTTCAGTGGTAAACTTAGCTACAGCTACAGCTTGTGTGCATCCATTGACTTGTCAGCTGCCTTTTCTATTTGTAGAAAAGGCTTAATTTACTACATGTAGGATGTGAAAAGTCAGCCAAGTTTGGGTTTCTAGATGTTTAGAGGACATTTTTAACAAGGCACAGCTCAAGTATACCATGAATCATATAATTATTTCTTATTTTAGTCATATAATGTACATTTTTACATTTTATGCTCATGCTTTTCTACTTATGTTTGTATTTTTTGGATATATTTTCTACTCGTGTTTATCTTTCTGCTGTTTAGAGGACTCTGAATGAGAGCAACTGTAAGAAATTTCCCTTCAGGGATCGATAAAATATTCCTGATTGTAATTCTTGCATTTAGACCAGGCAGTACCTTGTGTTCTGTACATAAATTATTTTTTTCATTTCATATCCTCTACTGATCCCGCAAGGGGAAATGCTCTTTTCACTTATCATAGGAAGCTGGGGTCAAGGTGCCCCTGGGTTAAGGGCCTTCCTCAGGGGCCCAGCAGTGGCAATTTGCTGCGCTTATATATAAAAATAATTATTATTATTCGTTACTTGTTTTAGGATAATTTATCATATTATGTGCCAGCAGGGTGTAAGAATATTAAAAACCAAAAAATCCTGCATATATTAGTAATGCTAGTAATATTTTGATGAGCAAAAACCTGTTTTACATTTATGTCCTTTTATTTTTTATGCTTACAAAAACCACACAAACAGATCACTGCATTCTAATCGATGCTGAACAGATGTTACATTAACTAATAAGCATCCTTGTTAGTGTTAGTACTGTGAAAAGCAAGAATTCTAACTTGTTATTTTATCAAAATCTTTTCATTCTACATGCCTAACTTAAAAATTTAATCATGTACACTAACCAGATTCTGTTTAAAAAAAACAAACAAACAGGAAAAGCAGTCATATCTAAACTTGAAATTATCGCATTTTGTCAAAGTCGCTTCATTTTACATGCCTTATTTAAAAATTCAGCAAAAATAAATCGTTTGCTCGAACTAGATTGTGTTAAAACTGAAAAATTCTGAGCTCCTCTGTGCAACCATAAAGCCATGACTGACTTTGCTGTGACCAACAGTCTGGTGAGAAAAATTCAGAGTTTTTTTTAGGTTGAACTGCAGGTAGTGTTTCCACAGAGCAGAGAGGAGGCAAAGAGGGAAATTAATTAAAACGACAACATTTTTTCCAGTGTTGGTAACAGCTGTGGAGAGATTTTTACATTTTGTTGACGTAAATAATCAAAGAAATGTGTTTTTTTTCTGATTTCCATCATTCTAGTGTCACAGTAACAGAAACATTCCTGAGTTCTCTCTTCTTCTTCATGCCTGTTCTGTTTCCATGGAGCTGTTTGACCTTAGCCTTGATGGTGACAGTGATCCAAGGTTACCCAGCATCCTCCATTATCCACATCCTTGTGCGGTTAGAAGGTTGAATACTATAGCTAGTTGTTTTGCAGGTATTTCCTTATGCAATCCACCCTCCAACACTCTGACTCATGCAAACAATGATACATAACTGCTGCTAGGATTGACTTGAGTTTAGCCCAGATTAAAGACAACTGATCCCAACAGTATTATTAGCATCAGCAAAGGGTGAATGCATTTAAAATGAGAGGTATTAATGCACATAAAGCTGAGTTAATGTGACATTTTCTGTGTTTGATCAACCATAAAACTTCATAAACAGGAGGTAGAGCACATAACAAACCCTCCAGCCTGCTTAGTTCTCCATATACACCACTTTAGATCATTTTCTATTGCCAGAGTCTTCTATTGCGGTTCTATTAGCATCATTTTGTTCATAATTCCTTTCAAAGCTCACTCCTCTTTCATAACATTGACAAAAAAGGCAAATTTTCCTTGGAGAAAATGATCCATTTACTAATATACATATTTTTTTTCTTCTTGTGGACAGTTGACAGCCAGAAAAGAGATCTTAGAGAACAAGCAGCCAGCGATTTCATTGTCAGTGGCAGGAAAGAATGGAATAGTCTATGTGAAATTACAAAAATTGTTCTTCATCACAGGCATATCATCTGAATATAATGTGTCCACATCTTGCCTTTTCTCTTTGAAGCTCTTTGAACTGCCAATCACTGAAGTGCTGACACTAAATCTGCAGTATCATTCAGTCTACTGCTCATTTTTTTTGCATTGTTCTTCTTTTTGAAACCTTTTTTTCTAAAACGTATGTCTGTGTTTACTCATCTCAGTCTTTTCCCCTCTCACTTTGTTCTTTTCGGGCTTTGTTCTTTTTTTGGCCTTTCGTCTTTTTCATCTCAGTGGGTGACTAAAGGCATTTTCAAAACTACTGTCAATTTGTTTTTACCTTAATCCAGGGAGTTGTAGCGTTTATCCAGTTACATCTGCAGCCGTAAAAGTAGTTTATTTCCATTGGCTGTATTGGACTAATTTGTGGTGTGGATATGAGCTTTCTAGTTCTAAATCACTGTTATGTGTAGTGGCTTTGGAGATAAACCAAGAAACAATTATTTTAACAAGGTAAAATTCTGGATTTTCAACTGATGTCACCAATAGGAAAATACTCCAGAGTGAGCTCTGCATACCAAAAACTGTATGTTTTAAAAACTCCCAAAGAAATCAGCACAAACATCAAAACTGTGATGGCGATGGAACTGACAAATGTATCTTGGTGCATTCATTATAGTTCTGTTCTTTACTCTGAGGTGGATTAATGAAGCTATTAAAAGCGAAAACTTCAAGAAATGTGAAAAGTGCATGAGAAATTTCTAAAATCTTGCCTTTATTGATCATTCTGTATCTTATTCGGAAGCCCTCTTTGCTGATCTTGTAACTTTTTTTCCTCCGAAACTTCAAAGACAGATAAAAGATTTGCAGCATTTGCATAAGGAAACTAAAAGACTGAGTTAAAGCGAAGCCATATGCCTTAAGCCACTTCATTAAATGCTTATCTTCTACTTTTGACCTCTCTACTCCATTTATAAAGAAATATTTAAACTCTCCAAACCTCCGGACTGATTCTACCGCTTGTGGTTGATGTATCTGTCTCCCTGCAGCAGTATTTTGGGCTTCTGTCAGTACTGAGCTCGCTTATTAAGTGAATATTGTGATATTTCTCTCTTTTTTTGGACTTACAAACCCTCCTGGCTGGGGAGCGAATCCCATTGGAACGTTGGTTATTTCTTGTTTCTTCCATGCTCCATTTCCTCCCAGACTTCTTTTAATGTTTCAGTACAGGAAAAGAGTTCCTAAGTGTTTTTATTCCAAGTTGTGATCAGAAAAAGTGGCAAATTTGAATATGATCGTGCCAGAATCGCCTTATATTATTGACCTGTGGTGGCTCACATTTTATGATAGACTTAAATATCCCATTAAATATTTTACTATAGTACACCTAACTGTGTGGAGCTCCAGGAGCTAAGTGGAAATGACCATCCAGAGACTAAGGTACCTTCCTTACTCTTTCCAGCACCATCATAGAGCAGAACAGACGTTGCTGTTCATCAAAATCGAATCTTCCTCTCTGACATCAGGGAGGAACTCATCGGTACGACTCCCCCGAGAAGATGCTACGCTGACAAGTGACTGAAGACATAATTGAAGACGCCGCCTCAGAAGGTGGTTTGTCTTTGATGCCCTCTGAGTTTGATGGGTTTCCTCCCGGTGATGCTCCGCTTCTTAGAGATCTGCTGAGTTGGTGATGCTACGGCAGTTTTACAATCCACAGTTGAGTGGTGTTGCAGTGATAGCATGTTCCGAAGCTGCTGTAAAATGGCTCTTTTCTGAGTGTGCGCCTTTGAAAACCTGCTCAGTCATCAAGAGGCATCGCGTATCTGCGGGGATCAGATTTGGTTAAGCCGTTAATGGACCAAGAAATCAACATCAGAATACACTGGAGCCCACTGGAATGCTTTAATTTGTTCTGACACCTTGGACGCCTGCGGTGATTTGACACAAGCATATTTCTGGATTTATTTTGTGCTCATCCTTTGAAAAAAGCTTCCAGCTGCTTTGATACGTTGAGATTAAAGAACCAGATTTTTTTAAACCAGGCGTAATGATGCAGAATCACCACAGAACACACCATATATTTCTTTAATGGTGGACGAAAAGTTCAAATGACAAGACTGTTTGGTAGCTTCAGTCATTTTGGTCAGTATAAGCCAAAGATTCATAGTCATTATCTGTGACAATAGATAGAGTTCAATCATTTGTCATTTGACCTCTTTACTGGTGGAAGACTGCAATGGAAAATAAATAACAAAAAGTGAAACAGAAGTTTGCATTTATGTTTTAACCTCAATAAACTAGAACCAATGCATCTTAACCCTCCTGTTGTCTTCATTTACAGGCACCAAAAAATGTTGTTTCCCTGTCTGAAAAAAATCCAAAAATTCAGCAAAAAAATTCCCAAAATTTCTGAAAATTTGCAAAACCTTCAGGAAGAAAATTCCAATAATTTCTTAAAAGTTTCCCTTAAAAGTTTTATTAAAAAAAAAAAAATCCCCCAAATTTGGAAAGAAAATTCTTGTAAATATTTTCAAAAAATGAGTAAAAATCTTCAAAAAAAATCCTAAAAATATCTAAAGTGAGTCCATATATATCAGTAAAAGTTATAATATTTTCTTTAATAATATTCACAAAAAAATCTAACAAAATCCAGCAAATTTCACTGGATTTTAGTAGATTTTTTTGTGAATGTTATTAAGAAGCATTTTTAACATTTCTTTTTTTCCACCCAAAAATGTTCAAAGATTTCCCAAAAATGTTGAAAATGTGGACATCAGGAGTTTCACTGTGAATTTTTTTTTCTCCACATTTTCAAACTTTAAAACAGGTCAGTTTTGACCCACAGGACAACAGGAGGGTTAAGGTCCACATACGTCTGGTTGGGAAACACCACTGAAGGAATTTTCTGTGCTTAAAGATACTGATTCACTTGGCGACGATGATGATTCATTTTCTGTTTATTGTGTACCTGCGGCTCAACTAGCTAGATAACAATGTGTAATTTTCTGAGAGGAACAAAACAAGTGTAAGAAACAACCTCTGCCTTTGTCGCCACGATGACTGGCAAAGATCCAACAAATAAGCACTACTATGAAAGGAAGCTTTTGCTTTTAAAATCACCATTAACATTGACACTTGAACCTTCATGTATACCACACACTGAGCACTCGAGCAAAATGGGCTTGTGAAAACACTTGGCCAGCTGAGAGTCCTCTGGAGACGACTGTTTTAGAAAATTGCTGCGGGAAAGCGTGCTGAGGCTTTAGCCTCGAAGTTTATTTACGATTCTGTCGGTTCTGTAAAGTGTCAAGGGTCCTCGGGAGCCCTCTGCTGCAAAGGGTCCTGAGCAGAGCTTTAATGGAGCCCTCAATGTAACGACAGAGAGGCAGAGAAAACAGAGGATGACATTGTCTCTGTCTGAAGAACTCACCTCCTTCTCTAATTGCCTCAAGTCCTATTGATTACCTGAGGCCCCCTTCACACCTTTTCCATGTGATCCCTTCACACAGTGTGTAATCCTCACACAGAGCTTAGAGACCTGCTTGTCTGCTGTTTTCTGATGTGATTAGCAGTATTGATCAAAGGTGTGTGTGTGTGTGTGTGTGTGTGTGTGTGTGTGTGTGTGTGTGTGTGTGTGTTTGGGAGTCGGGGCACCTTAGAAAATTTGCACACACCCACAATTTGGAAGCTGAAAATAAAGAAGCGAAGACATGGCGGCATAATGATGTTGAGTTAGAGCCATCAAGACGTCTGATCCACTGCCTTCCACAGTCTCTGGTGTCAACTGCACATACAATACACACCTACACACTGATTCCAAGCAAGCAATCCTGAACCTGAGCTTCCATCACTCCCCTCCTGCAAAGCCTGGAGCTGTGCTTAAGCAGCAGCTTGATCCCCAGCACATATTACCAGACATCCTGCTGTCACAACACACTCTCTCACTGCCACTCACTCTCTTTCCCCCTCATCTCTGTTTCTGGCCCTAAGGGAAATAAAGATGACTCCATTCCCATGCAATTAAATGCTCTCACGCTGTCTGGCCGACAGCTATTCAGTGCATGTGTGTGTGAGTATGATGAAGATGAGATGGCAGATCCCGTGCAGATAGTTGGAGTGGGGATTGAAGCAGAAAGTGAGAGAAGTGACTACATCTAATCTCCCTCCATCTCTTCATCGATTGGAAGAAACCCTGGACCCGGCGATAACGCCCGCCAATTAGACAGGCCGCCTCAGCTGGCAGTTCCCGTCATATCTCCAGCTTAAGTCACCTACTGTACCTTTTGGCTGCGGCTTATCTGCTGCCTGCTTTTTTTTTTTATAATTCACTGGGGTTCTGAAGCTGCCTGTGGATTGAATAATTGGAATGTCGGTTGGAGACGTGCATGTGGTCGAAGGGCGTTGCGTGGGGAATACCAAGAGAGTACAAAAATACCAGAAAATTGAGAAAATCAAGGAAGTGGCAATGTGTAGCTGCACCAGTATATATCCAAATTAACCCTCCTGTCGTCCTCATTTACGGGCACCAAAAAATATTGTTTCCTTGTCTGAAAGAAATCCAAAAATTCAGCAAAAAAACTCCCCAAATCTTCTGAAAACTTGCAAAATCTTCAGGAAGAAAATTCCAATAATTCCTTAAAAGTTTCCCTTAAAAGTTTTATTTTAAAAAAACATCCCCCAAATTTGGCAAGAAAATTCTTGTAAATATTTTCAAAAAATGAGTAAAAATCTTCCAATAAATCCTAAAAACATCTAAAGTGATTGCATATATATCAGTAAAACTTTTAATATTCTCTAAAGAATATTCACATAAAAATCAACCAAAATCCAGCGAATTTCGCTGGATTTTGGTTGATTTTTTTGTGAATATTCTTAAGAAACATTTTTAACATTTCTTTTTTTCCACCAAAAAATGTTCAAATATTTCCCCAAAATGTTGAAAATGTGGACATCAGAAGTTTCATTGTGAAAACAAATTTTTTTCCCACATTTTCAAACTTTAAAACGGGTCAATTCTGACCCGCAGGACGACACAAGGGTTAAGAAGAAGAAGTGATGTTAAATGTTTGCATAAACATTAGTTGCTTTCATGGGATGATGTGGACTCTATACATGATTATAGCATCTTTTGAAGTACATGTGAAGGTTTCTGTTGTGAATTTTGTATGAGATGATTCCAATGAAAATCCATGCATTCTGTGTGTTGCTTTGGGCTCATTCACTCTCAGTGTCCCTGGGTTGGAGCCACAGGGTGTAGGTGGAAATCCTGCATGGATTCTTGTCACGGCTTCTTTTTCTGCACAGAATTCCTTGTTATTCATTCATCCTGGATGATTCAAATTCACCTCGGATGCCAAAGTTTGGCGTTAAACATGTCATACATAGAGCAATCAGAGTGTGGAGGTCTGGGTGGTGGACTGGTGTGAGGCGTGTACAGCTTTAATAGAGCCATAATCACAGTCTAGCCCTGATCTGAAGCGTTTAAAGAGGCACAAACCATTTTTAGACATGAAGCTTAGTTTACTCCTCATGAGGAACACTGTACAGCCTGTGAAAACAGCCTGTGTATAATGTCTTCTGAGGCTCTGGAGGAGCTTTCTTAATTCTGAGAAAATAACTCTAATGATGTCATCGGGGATTCAGCTCGAGACTGCAAACTTATCACAGAAATCCTGCCATGCAAACCAGGGACACAGAGTTTTGTAAGATGTGAGAGTTTATCAGAAAGAGGGAGTTTAATAAAAGATTCTTTCCGTTTGTGCTGTGGGAATTGAAGGATTGAGATGCTGGGGGAGTGACTCATACATGTAGCTTCTCTGCTGCTTCAATTTTTTACCATTTGTTAAATCGGTCTGGGACAAGTAACCCAACTTTGTGGAAGTGCGATGCTAAATTGGTGGAGTTCCCTTACCTTAACTATGACCCTACTGTGCACTCAGACTTGGTAGAAATGAATAAATCTCACTTTCTCACCATCGAAGCTCTACCTGCTCACAAGGTCGCATTCATTATACAACCAGTTGGCTGAACAAAATCATCCATTTTCAAATCCTGTATATACAGACTTTAAACAGTCACTTAATTGTCAGTTCATCCAAATAACAAGAAAACATATTTTCTTTCTTGCTGCAGACAGATTTATGGTCCAATATTGTGCATTTGGGTGATCTGATGCTTTAAATTGCTTAAAAAAAAAAAAAAAAAAAAAGTTAAATTGAGTGTTTATGAAATATCGCAGCGACTTCTGGATGCGCCTTCACGCTATGATGCTGTCCCATTTGAAATGTGGGATCCTCAGTCTTCATTTTAAGTGGATCATATTTTGAAATCACAGCGATGTCTAGTAATTGAGCCTGTCTGTGCAGAGATTCATTTAGAACTCAGACTTTCAACAACACACTGGAGCAAAGCTTTTAAGTTTCAGCTGAAAAAGGCTGTTCAAAGGAAGCAAATCTGGGGAAAAAAATCAATGCATCCGCTTACCTTTTTCTTATTGGTCGGGCAGATGTAGAAACTTGTCACCACGATGGTCGTCCCCGGCATCAGGTTGAGTTTGGTGTAAGTCGTGCCGTAGTCAGTCGACCTGAAAGCAAAAGCAAGTGGCATTTAGTTGGGAAACTTTTTACTTTTTGTGGTAATTTTTCTGTCATTAGTTGTAAAATATCAATCGTGAAAGTTGTTGTGATAGTCATTTGAACTGGAAAAGCACTCAGAGAGTGCAGTACTCCTCCAAGGCTGTCCATTCCCCCATACGGCATTGCCAGAAATGCAGCTTTTTTCTTTTGTTTTTTTTTTTTTTTTTAGGAATGCAGCATTTGTTTATTAGTTATTGATGATCAGAAATCACGGCAACATAGAAAGTGTCCATTTAATATAGATGTACCCACAAACAAAATGACCTTGAGGCTTAGCAGAGGTGTGTGTTATGCATGTGTACATTATGTACGGATACTGAATCGCATCACCTAAATATGTAGCGGGCGGCGGGAATTGATAGGACTCGGAAACATCCCCACAATTTAATCAATTGTTCCTTGTATCATTTCTGATGGAGATCTCCTGATAAGTCTGCTCTGGTGGATTTGTAGTAGGATCACAATCATGTGATCGTCCACTGATGTAGTGTTCACTTGTCATAGTTACAGTGACGCTGTGCCGCTATCTCGCAATGATACAGAAATCTTTAACAAATCCGTGGATCCAGACTATAAGCTGCATCACTGCCAAAATCTAATCACTTGGTCCTTGTACATTTCTGACCTTCCCTGAAAATGTCATCCAAATCCGTTTTTGAGTCATGTTGTGCACAGACAAACCAACACCGATCATCACTTAACTCCGCTGCATTCCTCTAAACAATGCTGCTGCATACACAGTACATTGATAGTTTATTAGATCTGATAACTTTTCTTGGCTCTGTTTCAAAAACTCTGTTTATCCTACATATTTAAACTGCAGTTTCATGAAAAACCTTTGTGTTGACAGAAGTAGATTAAATCTGCCAAAAAAAAAAAAAGAGCGACCTGCTTATTCTCCCAAAGTGCCCTGAAGGCATTATATAAGCTCTCCGTTCACCACATTACTGCTGTGTGGCCCAGAGTAAGAGCCTGGTGGTAAATCAGGACCAGCTGGACAACCTGTCATTGCCACCGCCATGCAGAAACAGCCTCGGGCTAGCCATGAAGTACTGACCAATCCTCAAATCTGGCAGCTTTAAGAGCAGGTATGGAGTGCTGTGTGCGTTGGAGACTGATAGCGAGCTGCTGGATTGTTTCTCCAGTCCGGCTCAGGCACACCCACGGAGCAGAGTGAAGGCGATTGCTTGTGACAGCTTTTTGAAAAACAGTGCAGGTTTCAGCTCGGCGAGACTGAAGTGAGGTGACCGCTTATGGATAATTAATGTTCCTGGCAGGAATATACGAAGGACGGATTATTCCAGGGAACATCGTCCTCAACCAAATAATGCAAGCGAGGAAGATTAAGGTAGCAAATGCTCCCTGATTGTGATGGATTAAGATGCAGAATTTAACCGAGGAGTAAATAGGCTAAATAAAGAATGCAACTGTATTACTGTATTTGCATTTTAGCTCCCCGGTGTGCATTTTTTGACTGCTATCTGGGGTTAATTTCAGAAGCAATCCGAGGCATTTAGCTGAGGGTTGAGGGTTCAACAGGAGGGAGCCGGGAAGGAGAGGTCTTGATGAAAGAGAATGATGAGATAGCACGTCAGCCTGGTTAAGGATGAGAGGATTTACTCTTTTGCACAGTGGGACATCAGCCACTGACAGTCACTCACACACACACACACACACACACACACACACACACACACACACACACACACACACACAGTGAGACACATACACACCCGAAGCCCTGCCAAGCCATTCGACAATCAGCTCTCCCAGAGTGCTCCGATACAGCTGGAGAAAATGGAGTGGCATAGCAGGGGTGAGCTATTTCTCCACGGTGAGCTGGCAAGTGTTTTCATCTTCCTCGCCGGCCTGTGTGCAGCGTTTAGCCCGGGATCACTTGTAGGACACGGACGGATCTCGCTCTGACGGCCGTGTTAGCAGCCAGAGCTCGGCGCTTATCTCAAAAACTCACTCCTCCCGGCGTGCAGAGGTCCACACAGAGGCCGGATCTTCAGAGCAGAAGTGCAAAAAACCCCGCAGAGCAGTCCGATCCGGCGCTAATGAGTCAGGAGGATGACAAACAGCTTGTGAAGCAGCTCAGCTCAGGAGACAATGTGAACCGACTGCAATACTTTAACCCTCCTGTTGTCTTCATTTACGGGCACCAAAAAATATTGTTTCCTTGTCTGAAAAAAATACAAAAATTCAGCAAAAAAATTCCCCAAATTTCTGAAAAATTGTAAAACCTTCAGGAAGAAAATTCCAATAATTCCTTGAAAATTTCCCTTAAATTTTTTATTTAAAACAAAAAAAATTCCCCCAAATTTGGCAAGAAAATTCTTGTAAATATTTCTAAAAATGAGTAAAAATTTTCCAAAAAAAAATCCTAAAAATATCTAAAGTGATTACATATATATCAGTAAAACTTCTAATGTTTTCTTTAAAAACATTCACATAAAAATCAACCAAAATCCAGCGAAATTCACTGGATTTTGGTTGATTTTTTGTGAATGTTCTTCGGAAACCTTTTTAACATTTCTTTTTTTCCACCAAAAAATGTTCAAAAATTTCCCAGAAATGTTGAAAATGTGGACATCAGAAGTTTCAATGTGAAAATATATTTTTTTCCACATTTTCAAACTTTAAAACAGGTCAAGTTTTACTGATATATATGTAATCACTTTACATATTTTTAGGATTTTTTTGGAAGATTTTTACTCATTTTTTGAAAAATATTTACAAGAATTTCCTTGCCAAATTTTTTTTTTTTAAATAAAACTTTTAAGGGGAAACTTTTAAGAAATTATTGGAATTTTCTTCCTAAAGGTTTTGCAAATTTTCAGAAATTCGGGGAATTTTTTTGCTGAATTTTTGGATTTTTTTCAGACAAGGAAACACTATTTTTTGGTGCCCATAAATGAGGACAACAGGAGGGTTAAGGATGATTGTGAGGTAGAGATCAGCTGTTGCCTGGGCACATCTGTGATCACGCTACTCGAATCCATATTTAGCAGCTTTCAAAACACTATCACTACTACTACTACTACTCGCTCGGATGTTTAAAAGTGGTGGTTCTGTGTTTCCGCCGTTGATCGTTGGTCACCGTAGCCCCGCCCACAGCCAGTGACGTACTTGGTTCTTAACTCTGGCCCAGCAAAGAGTTGGAGCCTGAAAAGTACCAGTTTTTGGAGCCTGGAGCCTGTGCGAAAAGGGGTCTAAAAGGCCGAATGATGCTTTTGTGAGTTTTAGAGGGCGAGACAAATCATTTCTGCTTTCTGTTACTCTTGATTATTTCCCAACGAGCTCATAATAAGTTTGTATATTGATTTTCTACTTTCCAGGCAGACGCTGGATTCAGTTTATGCCTGTAAAATTATAAAAATTGACTCACGGAGACTCAGAATTCGCTTTGTATCCAACTGCTTGTGTGAAATTCCCACATATGAGGTGTGGCAGCAGCCTTTTTATCAAATTTAACTTCTTTATTCTATCATGTCCTCTGGGTGAGACACTCAAAGTGTTCATGAAAATGTCTTTTCATATCCGAGTCTTCTGCTTGTGTGCAAAATATCAGACATCGGCTTATGGGTTCTTGTGGCAAACATGTTAGTAAAAACCTGCCACCAAGCAGACACAGCACATTAGTATTCATTTGGAGTGATGCTTCTATTGTTGGCTTTGTTTCGGTCTCCAAAATGTTCTATTATGAACAAGGCTGCCAAGACCAAAATTTGTGGGCTATAAAACCGAACAATGAGCCAAAAAAAAATACGCTAAAAGGCTCCTGGGAGCTGAAAGCAAACAGAAAGTCGGTGGCTATAAGTGACCCCTTACTCACATTCAACTCCCCGATTGTTAATAATAACAATATAAATCAGGAAATAATTTCACCTTCATGCACAGCACAATAGGAGAAGAAGGCATCCACTCCTTCACTGTACAAGGCATTACTTACAATAAACCAGTGGTAATGTCTTTTTAACAGAGCCATCCAAAGCCCTCTCCCTATTACATATTCATAGTCCTTCATTAGCTGGAGTGTAATGAGAGGCCGCGGCTGGTGGGCCTTCTGCCCAGAAACACAGCTCAACATCTGGACCTCGACTGTCCCTTGTGCTCTATCTTTCTGTCCACATCACCAGGAGTCAGTTACAATGGAGGCTGCTTCTTTACGTCCATGTGGTGTTGAAGACTGAACGTGTTTTTAGGGGCAAATTATGGAAACAGCTAAAAATGGTTCCAACAAAAAAATACACTGCTGCTCAAAAGGTTGGGGTCACTTTGAAATGTCTCCTTTTTTTTAAAAATGAAGATGACATTAATCAGAAATCTATTCTAGACATTGTTAATGTGGTAAATGACTATTCTAGCTGGAAACAGCTGATTTTTAATGGAATATCTCCATAGAGGTACAGAGGAACATTTCCAGCAACCATCACTCCTGTGTTCTAAAGCTACATTGTGTTAGCTAATGGTGTTGAAAGGCTCATTGATGATTAGAAAACCCTTGTGCAGTTATGTTAGCACATGAATAAAAGTGTGAGTTTTCATGGAAAACATGAAATTGTCTGGATGACCCTAAACTTTTGAACGGTAGTGTATATATAAAGACAGGATGACTCCAGCTCTGCCTATGGATCAACAAGTCCTCCAGTCTGCATTACAACATATACACCATTGGTTCCTGTTAAGTTACAAGAGCCATATTTATTTTATTCAACAGATATGATATTTTCGCTTATGTTTGGTTTGACTGGAACTGGAAACACACTTGATATCCTGTACAAATAATAAGGAAACAGAATGCATGATTACATTATTGTGTAAATGGTTATAGAAGTAAATGATAAACTAAGCAATTATATGGGCACTGTTTGGATTCAAAAACGGGGCCTTTGTTGATGTGGTTACAATGATGAATACACAATTAAACTTCTGGAACAGTCATAATGGGAATTGAGCTGCAATGTTTTGTTGACCCATCCACCCACCTCCACCTCCTGCCTTCCTCTGTTCCCTCTGCCATTATTACGATGCTATCTAGCAGCCAAAGTAATTATTGCACAATTAAACAGAACTGTGTCTTATAATAAGCAACGACCTCAAGCTTACCGACATTGTTGTTTGAGATTTTATGCACATTTCCTTGGATTTCTTGGAATCTTACGTCACTTACAGTCATCGCTAATTTCAGCAGATGGTCTCAAAAAACCTTACGAAGAAGCCACATCTTTTCCTCAAAGGATTTTCTGGCTTGTCATTTGAAAAGCATAGAAGAGGGGATTGAAAATTGAACGCAAAAGGGAGCAGTCAGAGGGCAATGGAAAGATGTTGCATCGCTAATAAGGCTAATATGGAGGTTGTGCAGGGGTTACTGCAGAAAGTCAGCAGCCCCGGCACCTCATACACCGAGAATAATGATGTTGAGTTAATAGGAGAGCTCATTTTGTACTGTCTGCCATCAGGACCTTTGGATTAATAGACTGGTAGGGAGCTATTGTAGATTAATGAGGAGTAATTACTTTAAAACAGAGTAGGGAGCAGATGTGAGGGGATATGGAGGAGCACAGGGAGAAGGAAAGGGGAGAGAAGTGGGACGGGAAAGTGACTAAAACTTAATCTGTGGTACTCAATGTAGTCCGCAATGCTGGCAAAATTACACATTAGCAGAAAAGTAGGACACAACCGCTGATACTAGCCTTCATTTTTGGGAAAAAATGAACTACATCATTCAGTTCTTGGGAAGAACTTCCAGAATTTAACCTTAAAAACATCATAATCATGACATGGTTTCAGAAACCTTCAATTCTGACACACAAAGGCTTAAACAAGTCAGTAGAAGTCAATCAGGTGAAATAATAACAGTGGAAGGACATAAGCCATTCTAGTACTGCGGTAGAAAAGAAGAGTGGAATAACAAGAGACGGAAAAAAAGGGAAGGTAGAGGAAGCCGGACATGAAAGTGAGAATGGATGTGACAGAGACAGACACTGCGGGTGAAATTGTATTTTCCTTGATGCGCTTGAGAAAACAGAGAAATGTGGAAGCACTTTAGGGCGGCGACAGGTGCTGATTCCGATTTAATGTCCTAATATGTCAAGGCTGCTCCCAGCGCTTGATGTCTCAAGGAAGAAAAATCGAGTGTCAAGCCAACGCGTGATGAGACGGAATACCAAAGTACTGAGAGAGGAGGGAAGGAGAATGGATATGAGGGGGGAGATTATCAGAGAAATCCACCTGAAGAACTCAAACATACAAGCTGGAGAAGTTTTATGATTTGGCAGATGGAAATATCTTCTTCGAGGCGTGTCTCTCCTCAGTGTCCGTGTATGTCGACATAGATCTGCTGTCTGGCTAATAAACTGCCTAAAAATGAAGCTAATATTAGAGCTGAACAGCAGGTTGGCAAGTTAAAAACAAGCCCGCGGACATGTGAAGTAGCTGGATACGTCCTGACATCTCTGGTCCAGCTCTGATTTCTGCAGGAAGCCAGAAGCTGAGACAGAGAGATGCTGCCAGTCTGGATCAGGGCTGAGCTGAGCAGAGCAGCCAGACTCTTGAGTTTGACAAGGCTCATCGCTGACTGGCTGACATACAGATTTCCCAGTGAGACCAACTAACAAGTCGGGGGCAGTCTGGAAGGAGGTCACTGCTTGAAGGGAGGATCTTTTATCTTATGTTGGAGCTTTCGATCATCTATGCAAAGCGAAGCGCGGCCCCAATACCAAAGGGTTGAGGAAAGTCTGCAGTGCATTACAACAATCTCCTGACAAGAGTGATGAAGCGTGGGGTGAGTTTGCCTCCTTGCCAAGGTATCGCTCACCGGGGCCATTAGAGGCATCCCAGAAGAATTTGTGCCAAAACTGTGTCCAGAGCAGGTTAAAGCTTGGGTCAGGAGCAATCATAACTATCTAAGCTTTCCCATCTTTCTTTTTGAAAGAGCGGGGAATTAGCAGGAAGATGGGAGCCGGTGATTTATCGCGGTGAAGGTAATTGCCATGACTAGTGTTAAAAAATACTGCCGGGAGGGAGTCGCCATTAGCGTTAGAGCTGATTTACAGTGGTTAAAAGTACACCGTCATAAATACAACCGGGCAGATGGAGCTTTCAACAATCTTGCTTGGATGTATAAAATATCATTTCGAGAGGATCGACCTATGACGCTCTAAAAACAGAGGAGGTGCTTCACACATGGACGGGTCAGCAGTGCTTTCTGGCTCACATCTTCCTTTAAAAATGACCATTCTGCTTGACTGCAGCTGTTTTTTTTACAGACTGGGCCACACCACAGTGTCATCTATCTGTTTATTTTCCCTTCTTTTTACAGCAGAGTACTGGTTATGGATGATAAAGCTTAGGGAGTCTCAGGTGTACCCTGGACAAAGGCTTTATGGCCATCTGCTGTGGCCTGATTGTGTCAAAGCCCAGGTTTATTGACTGCAGAATAATATAGCACGTCTTTCAGAAATCTACCGCAGGCTGCCAATAGAGAAGTTGAGGGGGAGCTGTAAGGCAACTTTGAAAAACTTAGTTTGGATGAAAAATACCCGGAGAATGTTTATATTAGTGCTCAAAAAAAATCATTCTTCCAAGGCATCCGTGGCTCTGTGGTGATGTAGCTGCAACAGTTGCAAAGTCAGACCAACAGATTTTGACACTTTGTCCGTTCGTGTGAATGCATCCGGAAAATGGAAGCTATGCGGAGCGAAGTGTGAACCTGTGTTGACTGGGAAAGCAAAAAAGACAACCGGCCTCGGGATGACAGTTAGCAGAGGTGTCAACCACACTGGTCACAAATGACGAAATGGCAAACGAGTCGCAGAAACGGTTGACTGCCTCAGATCAGAGCAAAGAGAAGAAACTGTTAGCACAGAGACTGGGAATAGACAAAGTTCTGTGGATTATCCATTGATTTGAGTGCAAGGATTGACCCAACATAGAGGTAATTTCAGACGCCAGTATCCAAAAATCATGCAGCTAACTGTTCTCCAACACTTTTCCAGGACATGGTGGTAGCAGTAATCCCTCTAGATCAGGGGTGTCAAACATGCGGCCCGTGGGCCAAAACTGGCCTTCCAGAGGGTCTAATCTGGGCCGCAGGGTGACTTTGTAAAGTGTAAAAATTACAGAGAAGATATTGACTGCAGATTGTAAATTTGTAAAACACCTTAACAAATTGTAGATCATGACAAGTTGTTTGATCGTAAAGTAAAATACTATATTGCTTATTGTTCTTTTGCCATTTGTCTCACATTGTCATTGTGTGACTAATTTTTGTAATATTGTGTGTTTGTTTTGGGTTTTTTTGTTGTTTTGTGTCTTTTTTTCTCTCGCTTGTGTCATTTGTCCATTTTTTTGTTGCTTTGTATCTCTTTTTTTAATATTTTGTCTTCTTTTTGTTGTTTTTTTGTCAGATTTTTGTCATTTGTCTCATGTTTTTTGTCATTTTGTTTCTCGCTTTTGCCGTCTTGTGTTTCCTTTTTGTCTCGCTTGTGTTTTTTGTTTTATTTTTGTCATTTTGTGTTTTCCTTTATTCACTGCTTGTGTGTATCGTTTTTGGCATTTGTCAATTTTTTTGTTGCTTTGTAACTTTTTTGTCTCTTTTTTGTTTTTGTTTCATGTTGATAGTTTAATTTTTGGTAATTTTGTGTCTCATTTTTGTCATTTTTTGTCTCATTTTTGTAATATTTTGTCTTGTTTTTGTTGGGGTTTTTTGTCTTTTTCAGTCTGATTTATGTCTTTTTGATCATCAAGTAAAATACTATATTGTTCAGTTCCAGATTCCCGTGACTAAATGTTGTGTTCCTTTGTAGACACTCTGTGATCTGGAAGTTGTAATGTGTAAATGATAAACTGAGGTATAATATTGTTGAAATTGAATTTATTTTTCTTAAGAAATTTCAGGCTGTTCATGACGTTCTGTAAAAAGACAAATCTTGAAATGTGAACATTTTCAGAATGGACTTTTTTGCACTAAAACAAAGGAAAAATTTGGAGTTGTTGTAATTTATAGGTTATTATGCTGTGATTTTACTGGTCTGGCCCACTGGAGATCAAGTTGGACTGAATGTGGCCCCTGAACTAAAATGAGTTTGACACCCCGGCTCTAGAAGGTGTTGATAATACCTCTTATCTCATTCAATCGGATCAGATGCAGAAAACCACCTAAAGAGTTTACCTTCGATAAAGTTAAGCACTGATTCCACTGACTGCATAGCTAGATATTGCAAGAAGTAGGAGACAGATTATGTGTCCATTAGCATTCCCCTTCTGTTCCCTGTCCCATCCTTCACTTCCAGAACAACTATCGAGCACATTTTGGATTTCGAGCCCTACCTCTGTACTTGGCACCACTTTATCAAAGTGCCATTTGCAGCGCTAGAGGGCCTCGGACGATAAGGCACTGCATTGTCCTGTGGTGCAAAGTGTAGGAGTACACACTCGTAAAGGTGGAACTGATCACAGTTGACAGTCCTGCGTGAAGAATCCATTCTGTAACTGATTACCCTCCGCTGCAATCGCTCATACAGTATGATGAGAGTAATTTGGCTAATTTGCATCAGAATCGCAGAAGTTTGTAAGGTGTGGGCTACATTTCTGTTCAGCTTAGTCACTGATGCCTGAGCAGGAATTGGCAAATTGCATCTGGAAGTGCCTCCTACACTGCAAGTAGTCGGAGCAGGCAGTTAGCCAGGATACGGTGATTCATGCTTGGTAAGGGCACTTCACAGTGGCAGATAGTCTCCTGAAGTGCACAAAACCACTGGAGCATAGTTATCAGGAGCAGAGTGCTGCTGCCGTTTGAAAAGCTGCTTATGAAAGTGTCTCCAGACAGTCCTTTTTAGCATCTCCTTTTCCTGTTTGTGCAGACAAAATGACAGAATATTGCGTCAAGTATATTACCGGCAGAATGCATTCAGCGGGGTAACTTTCCTCAAAGGTCGTTGTTCTATTTTATCGCTGACCTCTTCCCTCGGTGGTAAGTCACTGGCCTCGTCCTGTCAGCTGTGATGACAGTCTGTTTGGATCCTTTTGACAAGACCGGCTGAATAAAAGATTAATAAAAAGACATGTGGAGGTTGCCGTGGCCTCCAGGTTTCCTCTATGGACGACAGTCAGCCGGTTTCTATCAAAACAGGTTGAGGCAGCAAATCACTGAGAGGCGTTCAGTCACAGCTCTGTCTTTTGAACGTCCTCAGTTTTCTGTCTGTCATACACATCACCCATCTGTTTTACTATCCATCCCAAAAACAATCTTTTATGAATTATTCACTTTCAGGGTGGAAACCTTTCGCCTTTCCTGTTGATCTATTGCCAATTACAGATCAGTGCCTCAGAACACATGTTTAATATGCCTATAGTTAGCCCACACACAACATTCCCTGAAAGAAGGTGTAGGAATGCTTATAAAACCCATAAAAAAAGAGAAATATGTGTGTATATATAAAACACTGTATCACCAGGAGAAATAACCACACTCCCTGGATCCTATCAACAAAACTTCACTGCTCTCCCTCTGAGCATAATTAGCAAAAATGAAATCAGTGCACAGTAAAGTCCTTGAAGAGGATTCAATCGTACTGCACACATCCAGGATCCTTGGATGTGAAAGAACATACATCTGCACATCTCGTAGTGATGACGTACACAGTAGAGAGTCGTGCATCCAGAAAAGCACGTACATGTGTAAAGCATCAAAAGAGCAGACAGGAAGTGACAAATGTCAAAGTACATCAATCATTCTGCCTTAAGGGCAACACACCATGGAAGTGAAATTGGATTTAATAAAACGCTCGGAACAGAAGGAAACACTGATGAACATCGGCATTATTAGATCAAGTTGTAAAAACAGTGCAATATATTTTCTTATCTTATAAAATGACTCATACATGCATTAAAGTCATTGGTATTTATGATTTTTATGAAGAACTGATCAATATCGTGATGCAGGTAACGGCTTTGTTTACATTTTCAAAAATCGACTTACATCAATCTGTAGGAAGGGAACTTCGTCAGAAGTCGAGGACCCCTGCATGCGGGTCAAATTAATGAAAATCTTCTACTACCGTTTGAAGGAGGAAAATGACTCCTTTAGACTTACATTTTTTTTCCAAATCTTCAGTTTCAGTCTGACAGGAAATAGTCATCTTACACAGCTACAAAAAGTGTCATTTCTACTCTCATGCCTCTAGATTGCCATCCCAGCGGTGTTTCCTGCCGTCAGAAACCCGTTTGAGCATATATACGTGGTCAGAAATTTTGTTTCTCATGTAGAAATCTTGCTTTGTGAACTTTAATCTCTTACCCAGATGAATGAAAGCAGGTTTAAAGTTTAAATCACATAAAGAAAGCAGGGTCCTCCTGCAGAAACCTGACTTTTAACCACACGTAAACCCCACTGACTGCTGGTGATAGTAGTGTTGAGCTTCGCGACAAGTCCTCTAAGCTGTTCCATTCATCCTTCTACCCTCTGCCTCTCTTCCTCCTGACTGAGATTAAACACTTCTTAGAGGCTTCTCCTCAGTCTTCCTGCTGTAATACGTTTAACCTCGCACTCAACCGCTTCTGCCAGCTGTGTTTGACTCATCGGACTCACCGAAGGCACCATAAACACCCCCACTATCCACACCTGGCCACGCCGTGCCCTCTATACACCCACGTCCCGGCTGAATCGAAGCAGGAAGGACGGTAAAATGGGGACATTTATCTAGATGAAGTCCCCATCAGTGTGCTTGGGGACATGTACCCTGAACACCACACTCTCCCAGACTTCACATGAAGCATCTGTGGCATCTGTGAGGGTTCATCTTAGATCTTGTGTTTTTTGAGGGAGCAGATAAAACGGAGCAAATCCTCCAAACTGAACTTGTGAACCCTTAAACAGGCAACATTGTTAGCAGCCCGAGCAGAGCTGCCTCGCCGCTGTCTGTTGTTTCAATCGCTCTACTCTACAAATGATCCGATCGCCCTCTCTATACTTTGGTTTTGTTTCTCCGGGACCACAAAGGAACAACAGAGGAAGAACAGAGACAAAAGGATGCTCTCCAGCTTAATTGCTTTCATTAGAAATGTTAAAATTGTGTTTTTTTTTCACCGTTCCTTTCTCAGGCTTTTGTAAAATCACTCTCACCCCCCAAAAAGCCAATTACTGATCTCATCTTGGTGATTAAAGAGAGACAAAATGCTCATATGTCCGAGGTATTACACACAAAATCGGCAATTAGATCGCTTTAGGGGAAAATTGGGGTTTGACTGGTTTTCCTTTATCGCTCTCCATCCATAAAGTCACTGACACAGTGCTAACTAAAAGTTGGAACTGCATCATTCAATTGGAATTTCATATTAAAATCATGCTTTCATGGAATTACATGCTGAAGCTATCTAGGTTTATCCAGTAAAGTGTGATTTTTAGCTAATTAAAGGTTCATATTGTACTCTAATGTGGGGCGTCCATAAACCTAGAAGACGAAAAAGTGACATTAAAAAAAAGTGTGGTTGGGGCAGCTGTATAGCTCAACGCATTAAGCAGGCTACCCACGTACAGGGGCTGGTCCCTGACGCAGCGGCCTGGGTTCGATTCCTGCTCACGGCCTTTTGCTGCAAGTCTTCCCCCCAACTCTTCTCCCCTGTTTCCTGTCTCTCTCTCACTGCGCCTATGAAAATAAAGCCGAAAAAAGGCCAAAAAAATAACTTAAAAAAAAAAAAAAAAAAAGTGGTTGAAATCGATGAATATGTGGGTGAGATTTCATTTTTTTTATTTATATATATATATATATATATATATATATATATATATATATATATATATATATATATATATATATATATATATATATATATATATATATATATACTGTAACAAATTGCTGTTAAAATACAGCATATTTTGTACAATAATATACCGTTCTTTGTAAATACAGCTGAATACTGTAAATTCACGTGTTTTTAAAGAACAAAATATTAACAGCAAGCTACCGTACAATCTTACAGCAGATTACAGTATTTTTCTGGTTTGGGTTGATCTGAGTGTGACTGTTGCTGCAGTCCGACCGTAACTCGTCTCAGCAAGTCTTCCTGCACATCACCACATTTAGCAAACAGCCAACACAAAGAAGTGACAAAATAAGTTTTAAATATTATTTATCAGTGATTTTACTCATTGCTGAGGGAAGAATTAGGAGAAAAAGAAGAACTGACGCTTTAGATAATTTTGGGATATTTTTGGAAGATTTTTACTCATTTTTCTGAAAAGATTTACAAAAATTTTCTTGACAAATTTGGGCGATTTTTTTTAAATAACACTTTTAAGATAAACTTTTAAGGAATTATTGGAATTTTCTTTCTGAAAGTTTTGCAAATTTTCAGAAATTTGCGAAACTTATTGGCTGAATTTTTGGATTTTTTTCAGACAAAGAAACAATATTTTTTTGATGCCCATAAATGAAGACAACAGGAGGGTTAATCAAGTAATCAAGTTCATTTTTGTAACTGATGGCTCCATTTAGAGTAAAAGAGACAATAATGTCTCTGATTAGTATGAGTCTAAAATTTAACAAATGGCCACTTACACAAAGTGCAAGCATTAAATTCACACACTGACTAATAAGTGCAATGATTTGGTGTCTCTTTCACTAACTAATGGACCAAGCTATCAAATATGAGTATAGAGAGGATGTAGCATTCAGTGGTAAGAAGCTGTAATTGGCTGAAATGGTTTGTATTACCACTGTAAGCATTACAGTATGTTTCAAATATACAACCTCTGGATACAATAAAAACGTGACTAATCCAAAATTGGGTGCAGTGTTTGCATCAATAGTCCACACGAGGAATTGATTAGTTTTAGGTATTTTCCCAGCGTGTGTTTTGTCCCAAAATAAAAGCAGCTTATGCCAACAGCCAATCATTCCTTTAATTAGTCTACAGATGTTTTCTGCTGATGACGACGGATTTGCCTCCAAAAACCACTTTACAAATCCTGGTTTCTCTTTGGTGGGATGCTGAATATGCTTTGGGAATAGCTCTTATTCTTGTTTAGTTTTGGGTAACCTATGAATGTTTTGTAGGAATTACGGCTCTGTATTTGATGTAAACCGTTGTGCTCACGCTGCAGAGTTCAGTTCAAGCCACTGAATGGTGATTATTTAAGAAACCCCGAGAGACTCTTTTTTTGCAGATTGCAGTTTGAAAAGAATTTTGGAAAGGCAGTATTTAAACCGCACTGCCCAAGGTGAAAGAAAACAAGTTTTATCAGGTTTATTGATTTTTTCTGGCCTTTATTGTTGCAGTCTAATTATATGCCAGCCTAAGAAGCAAAAATGGACTCAAGGTTTTGTTTAAAAAACAACTGTGCATATTAAGGACAAAAAAATGTAGTTATTTCTAGAGATGAGGACGACTAAAGCCTTTGGAAGAACTGCATGTTGGACTTATTTTTTTTGCAACAGCAGTGACAACACCTCTGTGCAATGCTACATAAATGTCACATAATTAGTTGGACAGTACAATATTTCTTCTTATGTGCTGCTTTGGAGAAAATCTCAATGCAAAAAAATTTTCAAAAAACAGCACATTGTCCTGTGACAAGTTAGGAAACCTGTGATCACTGAAACTAAATTCAGTCCAACTGTGACTTCCAGTTCACCTGATTGCATGGACAAGGTTATAGAAAGACCTGTCAACAGCAGAACATTCTTTGTTTTTGGACATACAGGAGGTCCTCGGTTTACGATGTCCTCAATTTACATCGTTTCAGAATATTCCAGATCCAAAGCATACTGCCAAAAAATCCAACGTTTGTAAAGAAGAAAAACCAAAAACTCTGATCTAGTATGCTGCCTGACTACAATCCAATAGATCACCTCTGGGGTATTTTTTAAAGAAAGGTAGTGAAATAAAACCCCTCCAGCAAAGCACAGCTCTAGGAACTTGTGCAACACTGATGTCTTCCATGCCGATTAGGATCGGGTCTGTCATCATGTATAAAAGGGGAAAACAAGTATTTAAAATAAGATTTGAATCTCAGTAATGTTGCTTTAAGATCCCACTGTGAGGCCCATTTTTTTAATGCAGTGAATCTATACTGTTAGTTTTTAATCTGGCGTGAGAGAAAATGCCCTACTTTTCAACTTAAAAGTCATTTGATTCTTAAAGAAGCGACACAATTTTGGGTAATTTGAAAAATTAACATCAGCGTGATGTCATTCATGTTAGCGTGTTGACATTAGCATTTAGCTCAAAGCACCTCAGAGCCTCAGAGCTGCTAGCGTGGCTGTAGACTAATCTATACTAAAATAACTAGTCTACTCAAGTTGTCTGGTGCAAAAACTATTCATATCTGTTGTATCCAGTAGCTCAAATGTGAGGATTTCAATTCTTCGTGTATCTTTTGGATTTTTGGCCGGACAAAACCAGCATCTTTGGGCCTGGGGAATTGTAATGATTTTGTCTGATATTTTCTCAAACAGTCGATTTAGCAATAATTCAACTTTGTTTAGGGAACATACAAACTTAATTATCCTTCAAATACCCTCACTGTGGAAACAAAAATCTAGATTAGAATGGCAAATCAATGTAAAAGCACAAAGATTCAGTTAAAAAACTGTTTCTCAGATGGGGTAATATCATAATAAATAAGAAATTTAAGCTTCTTGGCATCAAGTGGGAGTGAATATATGAGCAACATTTGATTTAAATCAGTAATTTAACCAGTGTTCACTTTGCTGAGACATTTTTTACTCTCAGAAACTAGTAAAAAACCAAATTTACTTGATGAAACTGAAAGATTGTCGTCACATGAATCTGTAAACCAATCAATTTGGTCTTTAAATTTTCACTTATTGCTCTTCCACTAACAAATTCAGACTTCCTTCCTCCTCTAATTAACACTCCTGCTACATTCCTTCACTTCATATCACACTATTCTTTTTCGATTTTTTGGATTCTTGGTTAATGTTAGTAATATTTATTCATATTTTGCTTAATAATTAACACTCTTGCCATACAGATGCTAAAGGCAGAAAGGGCAGAGTTCAATCTGGACTCACTGACGACACAATAGACATGTTTAGTAACAGAGGAACGGCGTTTGATTCTTCACTCCACGCTTGATATCCCTCTAAGGGTCCCGACTTCAAAGACCAGTAGGCTACTCTCCATTGGTGAAAGCGGCTCCATGCTGGGAGCTCTTCGACCGCCTCGGGGCATCTCCCCGTCCTCCACATGAAGGCCAACGCCGGGGCCTCGCTGGTAATGATCAAGGGCAGAGATAAAGACAATAGCACGAAGGCCGAGGATAAGGTGTGTTTGATGTGCCGAGGGGTGGAGCTGTATGTATAACCGATGACCACAAGAGCCTTCACTGATTGGTGTACGAAGACATCTGCTCACCAACGTCTAAAATAAAACCATTTGAGATCTACCTCCTGTTTTAGTTTGGAACATTTCAAGTCAGTTCATATTGGTTCAGCTAACTGATACCTCTGTGTCTTTGTCCACCTTTTCTGTTTTTAATCTCAGCCCTTTGACTGTCGGCCTCAAAAGGAGAACCCTGACAAGATTGTTGGACGCCCACACAGTCCTGGGGGGCCAGAGGTGAGGCCTCATGGGAGGGGGTTCCATGTCAGTGCCAGGCAGCCCGAAGACAAACCAATTTGTCTCCATAAGCAACTCTGACAGGACCCTGAGACTAATCAGCCACTACTGATTGCTGTTAGTTTGACTGTCGATAAGTGTGGGGTTACAGATGTGGGGTAAAGAACCTGATATTAGTTAGGTAGGAGACATTTATAGGAAGTTCAGATTTGCAACTTGATCATCATTCATGCTGCTATCACTCAGATTTTTAATTAACTAGTCTGACATTTAGGGAAATTCTGAGAGTTAGATAAAACACCCACTTTCAGTGTGGCAGAGAGAAGATGAGGTCATTCTTTATTGGACCAGCAGTGAGGACATTTGCAGCATTACAGCAGTAAAAGGGTGCAAAAACACATCACTTAAAAATTAAAAAAATAAGCAGAATGTAGACATAAGTAATTTGGAATAATGAAACCTGGAGAGATCAGTCTAACTAGACCTTAAAAATGCACTGATTTCCATGTTAAATTCACTGTTCAACCCTCCTGTTGTCCTCATTTATGGGCACCAAAAAATATTTTCCTTGTCTGAAAAAAATCCAAAAATTCAGCTGATGTTTTTTTTTCTGACTTTTGTCTCAGTTTTGGTTGTTTTGTTTCTCGTTTTGCTCCTCATTTGTGTCATTTTGTGTTTCCTTTTTGTCTCGCTTGTGTTTTCTGTCTTATTTTTGGTGCTTTGTGTTTTGCTTTATTCATCATTTTGTACATCATTTTTTTCATTTTGTGTTTTTTTTTGGTCTCACTTGCATTGTTTGCCCATTTTTTTGTCATTTTGTAATTTTTTGTCAAGTTTGTTGTCTCTTTTTTGTTTTGTTTCGCATTGTTTGTCTCATTTTTTGTCATTTTGTTTCTCATTTTTGTCGTTTTGTTTGTCATTTTTGCAATATTTTGTCTTGTTTTCCCTTTTGCCCAAAAATGACTTAGATGTAACTTTTCCATGCTTTTCCTATGCATTCCTCACCATTCAATGCAGCTCAAGCACACCAGCTCACCTACGACTCTGCTTAAATGCCGTAAAACTCAACACAATGGTAATTCTTAATGGTCAAAACCAATTCTGAAGATACTGATAAAAAAACCCCCATCGTGTGAGTCGATAGAATTGGTTCCTTGGGTCTTTTACTTATGAAAACCCTGAAATTCTTAAGGTAGAAATGCTCAGTCTCGTGTTGACTTCTAGCATATAACAAACACGATGTGGACACGCTAACAAAGTAACAAAATTTGGTCACCACAGGGGGTCTTTAAGTTTAGGAAACAAAAGCTCTTTTGTCAAGATCTGGAAAAGATTGCGGTTCTGCTTCAGCTGAAATAAACACAACAGCAAATTAACATTCCCCTGCAAGACTGGATGGCTTGGCAGCAAAAATACATCCAGCATTAGCATATTTGCAACTCGCCAAATACTTTTATCGACAATGATTCTGTATTAAATTAAGAGAAAATGCAATCTGGATACAATTGTGTTCCGTTCTAGATGTATTTGCTGAAATGTGATGATGAATGGTGTTTTTTTCATTATTGCTTACCATTTCTAGTACTCATTTGCCAGGGAAAGATTTGGATATTTTAATTCATCAGAGCGGTGGCAGGCGACACGACCAGAATTGAAATAATACAAACAGTCTCCTCACTCACTGGATTTCAATGTGCGTCGTTCGCATGAAAAGCGGAAAGAAAAGCCAGGCAGACGGCGGTTTCAGTAAGTGAGCTGATAACGCAGAGAGAAGCGAGTGGTTTTCCCAGGGGGCCGAGCGAGAGCACTGCAGTGTCTTCACATCTCCTAATCATCTGTCACCCCCTAAGACACACACCCACGGACTCCCCCACTCACACAGATTGCAAACGCTACATTGGCTCTCCTCTCCGGTATGCTCAAAAATGAGATATCACCCAGATATCGCTTCTACCTACCAATCAACGCCGCCACAAACTCTTCCAAGCATAGTGATTTGTTCGGGTTCATCCCGAGTTTTCCTCAAACATTCACCTCCACCTGATATCTGTAATTGGGAGCGTGCAAAAGTACAACCATCCGAGGCCATAAAAGCTCCATGCATCACCGTGAAGGACACCTCTTAATAAATAAAATGCAACCGAAATGGCTCTTAAACATCTCGAATGAGTTTACAGGCCTGTAAAGCAATCCCAGCCTCGTGGTGGTAATCTTTATTGCAGCCGCCCGCCTTCAGCGAGAGCAGATTGTGTGCTTCTGAGTGCGCAATCCACTAACCCCTGCTATTAATATCTGTGCCGAGCACCAAGGAAGAGGAGACGCCATTAAAACGCTGCTGGAAGGATTTGACCCAAAGCTAGCAGGGGCGCTGGTGGTGGCAGGAGCCTTGCAGTTTCTTTTAAAAAAAAAAAAAAAGAAAAAGAAAGGCGTTTCATGTGTGTGGGGAAAGTGGTGTGAAAGAAAGTCATTGTAGTGGAGTGAGGTTGGTGAGGCCAGACTTATCTACATGTCAAGGGACTCTTGTGTGGGAAGCGAAGGCAAAAAGTCTCGTATCGTTTGCTTTATTTTGACATGTGAAAGCTCTGACGCAAGGCTTTCCTCACTCCCCTCACGCAACAGTGACATTAAAAAAAAAAAAAAAACTAGGTCTTTTAAAAATGTGGGGATGTATTTCTGATTCTCCTTGCTTCAAGAGGCAGCAACACATTTCTTTCTCACGGGATAAGGGAATAAAAGTAACCCAGATCATCAGCGTATTTGGTTGAGACTTGGTTAGCATGAAGCAGCTAAAGGTCCATGCATCCATTGTCTTATTAACTAAAGGCACTTGGTTAAAGGTAGGAGCACATTTTGGCCATGATTAAAAGACATTACAGTTGATAGATGCACACCAAAGTCTCCAGAATCACCTTGTATGTCATCACATCTACCCTCATGGTGTCACATTTGAACACAATGGGAACCATTTAGCATCATTGCAGGGTAGCCAATGGACCAGTACGAAGTCCGAAACGTCGATAACAGATGCAAGGATTCTGGGGTAGTTTTTGTGCCCAAATACTGCATCACAACAAAATTTAGAAAATCTAGTGTTTTACTAGACAAGACATAGAAATTGCTTTAAATTTACATTCATTTCCACATCTATGTAGTAATTCTGACCACTTGAACTGACTTGCTATTTAGGACTAAGGTTCAGTTGTCCCCCTGCCTTGCAAATGTGTGAACTTTATACATAAAAAATACATGAAAGTTGTGGCAGTGCATCAACAATAGGGTTCCACCAAACCAAACCTTTATGTACTGAAGCTACAGATTGACACTGTATGGCACAATGTTCAGAGTTAGCTCTGTGATTTTTACATTTTCCAAAGTCGTGTTGGTTTTGGTTGTAACTGATAGGTGTAAAATGTGATCACTTCATGATTTAGTGTGCAATTTTGTCCTAATTAGCAAACGAATGCCTGAGTTACGGCCAAACCCTGCTCTTTTGGTCAGAAAATGACCTCTTTCTGCCTTAAAATGGCTCAAATGTAACTCCACACCATTGTTACCTTTAGAATCTGCAGATTTATGAAGTTCCTGCCTCCAGCTCACCTAAACTCTGCTCTAACACTATAAAACTCAATCGTAGTTTGTAATGTTTGAAGGTTAATTCGAACGTTTTGGCAAAAAAATGTGTCCTGGTTGACTAAGAGTGAGCGTTTGTCCTGAAGGCGTTCATGGAAATGGAATGCATGGATCAGAATTGAAGGAACGAACACAAATTTTCTGATATAACGGCGCTGGAAACCACCATTTGAATATTTGTTATTTGCACTGATACAAAAGCCTCAATTTGGCTCAGGGGGTAGAAGGTGCAAAGTGCAGCACAGATCACATCCAGAGCCTCATTTATAGTTAGATTTAGGCCATAAATGCTGTTAAGGTTAAGGTCAGCGAAAGATAGAGGTTTCAGCTGAATGTTAATAAGCATGTTGTGCCTCTAGTCACTGTGGACCGTGATCTCAGTGTTGTCAGTGAACATTTTACTAGTGTTTTTAGTACGAGATTAAGGAATATATTAACTCCTGACATTCTTGATTATGTTAATAAAACACATAATGCTTCCTACATGATATATATTGAGCCTTGGTAATAAATATTAGTGAAATAGGGTTGTGGTTTGGTTTCTGTTTGGACAAATACTGAAGTTACCATGTATAGTATAGTCTAATATGTGCAATATGTCAAGGCAATGTTATATAACATCAAACCTAACAGATAAAACCAAGTTGGAACAATAAAAAAAAATCAATGAATCAATAAAAATTTATTCTCAAAAGGTTATTTTTTAGAAAGAAATGAGGAGGAATGTGGCATCTAATGTTACAAAATGTGCTTGTATGTGAATAAAAGATGCACGAGAGGGAAACAATACAGAAAAATGTCCACTTTATGTGCATTTTAGGACCACATTCATAGCTGTCCAGTGTTTGCAAATTGCTAAAGTACAGAATGTGTGAAATTCCTCCTCTTCCACATGACAAAAAAAAAGAAAAAACACACACACTTCAACTCCCTCGTAGCGAGAGATGCTTTTGTTCCTCCCTTCACCATTTAAGTCTTCCAGAGGAGCTGTCCTTGGTGCTGAGATTTTCCTCCATTCTGGCTCGACGGCCCGCCGACACCATCTTGGCTCCAATTACACAGAAAGCTTGCCGAGGTGGGCGAGCCAGCGCTGTTTTATCACCTTGCTCGCTCACTGTTGTGGGGAATTCTCACAGAAAGCACATTTGGATTCAAACATGCCCACGTCTGCTCATCCTTACCTAAATGTGCTGCCGACGTTCGCCGGCCTGAGAATGCAGGTGGTCATCTCATTTGTGTAATTGCATTTAAAAGCACGCTTGCCTCCTTACTGGACGGAATATAATGCCGGAATTTGCAGACGGCGAGCTTTTTTTCTTCCCCGTGTGAAGTAATAAGATAAGAGATTTGCTGGCTCGAAATCAAAAGTGACATCACTTGATAGGAGGAGATGTATCCGTCCTGGGAGCCATGCAGCAACATGAAGAGGCTAAATAGCTCCGCTGCATGTCAAACCATATCGGCCGAGATCAAAAACTCCGAGAGATAAAAGCGGAGCCAAGGTGAGGGAATTATCACAAGGCATGATGGGATGCAGAGGAAACCTAAAGTGTGAGATGGAGAGAGTAATGTCGGGGGGTTGAGGAGGTAAGGCTGGCCAGGGAGGTTAAGTGAATTCCATCAGAGCGTTCTGTCTGAGGCAGGATCACAGACAAAGTGCAGTGAAGTATGACTGCACTGCTGTGTGCACATATACTAGACGCTACACCGCAACCCGCCGTCCAACAGCCAGCTATCTGTGTGTAGAAGATAGAAAAAAGGGAAATAGTTCCACTTATCAAGCAGCGGATACATAATTCTAACATTTAATGAAGGATTTGCCGCCGTTTTTACCAAATGCTGCGACAGAAATACTCACACTGATTATTATTCTGACTTTATGACCGAAAAACGACCTGAAAGTGGAGCGTTGTCTCAAAAAGTTAGAGGACAAAAAGATCCGCTTTTAGTTCAGAGTATGACTCAAGCTCTAAAAACACAGAATCCAACAGCATCTTTTATTCCCACATATCTCTAACTCTCAAGCTTTCCATTAAAAGGTTCAACTGTTTGTAGTTTTATCAGGGCTATTTTCTCCCCCAGAGCCCAAGAAGACATTACACAGCTGCTTTTTATAGGTGGACGAGCTCTCCTCATGGCAAATAAACTGATCTTCTGCCCCCTTAACTCAAGAACTGTGCTCAGTTGTCATGTTTTAATGGGGTTTTTACATAAATGACCTCCAATTTCACTGAAACAACACTGCTGGTATCATATTTTAAAACTTGACACATTGTCATATGCTCAAAACTTCATCCAGGGACCTTGTTTTTTGGACTTAAAGGGTAAGGTTGGCACTTTTTAATATTTATTTTTGGAAATCTGCCTTTATTTCCAGTGGAGTAGCAGGAAAAAGGAGAAAGCAACAAACAGTCCTTTGACTCGAACTAGGGGGTATGTGACACAAACATTCAAATACTGAGCAGTCATGCTGGCTCTTCCTCTGCTATTTCTTCTTCTTATTGCCAATTAGCCCCGAGGAATTGAAGTCAATGTCAGTTTTTTTTCAAAGACAATCTAAAGTTAAAGTATCAAGTCCTTGAGGGCAAGTCCTAGTCAAGACAAAAAGATCCACTTTTAGTTCAGAGTATGACTCAAGCTCTACAAACACACAATCCAACTGCATCTTTTATTTCCCTTTTTATTCCCACATATTTGTAACTCTCAAGCTTTCCATTAAAAGTTTCAGCCCTCATGGTTTTATCAGGGTTATTTTCTCCCAAAAAGACATTACACAGCTGTTTTTCATAGACAACAAGCACTCCTCATGGCAAATAAATTGATCTTCTGCCCCCTTAACTCAAGAATTGTGCTCAGTTGTCATGTTTTAATAGGGTTTTTACATAAATGAACTCCAAATTTACTGAAACAATAATAAATCCAGGGTGTAGCTCTATGCTGGTATCATATTTATGCTTGACACATCTGTAGGGATTCAAGTCTTAAAGTGGTGACGTCCAAAACTTAGTTTAGGGACCTCTGGGTAAGGTTGCCTGTATTTCAAATACTGAACAGTCATGCTGGCTCTTCCTCTACTATTTCTTCTTCTTATTGCCAATTAGCCCCGAGGGACTGAAGTCAAAGTCAGGTTTTTGTCAAAGACAATCTAAAGTTAAAGTCTCAAGTTCTTGAGGGTAAGTCCTAGTCAAGCCGCAAGTCTTCATTAGCCGTCCTCAGCTTTTAGGAGCGCTGACGGTGACTTAACTCCGATTTAATTCCCAAGTTCCCAGAGGTGCCGACACCCTGAATGGCAAATAACAAAGAAAAAGAAAAAAGCCAGCTTCGACTGACAGGATTCCAACATTCCCCTCCGACCTCAGTCTCACCCACAGGCGATGTGGCATTAAAAGGAGAGGGAAAGGGTGCCTGTATAGCTCAACAGGTTAAGTGGGTGACCCATGTACAGGGGCTGGTCCCCGACGCAGCGGCCCGGGTTCGATTCCTGCTCACGCCCCTTTGCTGCATGTCTTCTCCCCGTTTCCTGTCTGTCTCTCCTACCCCTATCAAATAAAGCAAACAAAAGGCCATAAAAATAACTTTAAAGAAAGGAAAAAAATGGAATCTGAAATAAAAGCCGCAGCTTATTTTAATTGGGACATGTGCCATCCCAGTACATCCATACAGTTCATTTATTACCCAGCATCCTCTATTAAACTTGACATGTTGTGTCTGTTATTTAATCACCTCTCCTCTCTCTGCAGCTGATTGCTTGACACAACAGTCGTCCCCGCGAGCGGCACGAAGCCAATGATGGTGGAGTTAACCCAGTCAGTCCGTCTCACATGTGACTGCTCCCTGCACGGACGACTGCAAATAAACCAATTAATGCAGTTCTCCGTGTCTCCAGGGAAACGGACCGTCAGGACCACCTGTGTGTGTGTGTGTGTGTTGGGAGGCCAATCCTCAGGAACAAACAGATGTACTTGTCTGTGACACACACATATACAGTGTGTCTATTTATGTGTGTAATAGGCAGGTGATGGTTCACTAATAAGAGCCCCTGACTGGTGGAGTCGAGGGGAATAGGGTGTGTGTGTGTGTGTGTGTGTGTGTGTTGTCGCCTTATTTGCAGTCTGATCTCTAAATCATACGACGTGTAAAATCAAGTCACAGGAGGCTGCTGTGTGCACGTAAATATGTGTGTGTGTGTGTGTGTGTGTGTTACATGGTGCGTTAAGCAGGTGTGTGTGTGATTTTGCACACGTTTAGCTGTGTTCACACTTGTGTTGCTGGAACACCCTGAGAACCATTCGGTTGCTTTAAAAGAAGGCTCCAGTTTGCAGTTTTGAGTCGTCTTGCACTCTGGCATCTAAAATGTCATCACGACAGAAACAGTGTCATCGTCCATATGTTCCAGAACTGAAATCAATCCTAGTTTGCTTCTAGAAGGAAGAAAATCTCTTCCTGTAATAATTCAGTGTATACGCAGAACAGCAGGAACAACAAATGGATTTTTCAACAGCATGAACTTGTTGGAGTTGACTAATATAAAAACCTATGGAAGGCTAAATGTTGGTTTTATTAAATATATATATATATATATATATATATATATATATATATATATATATATATATATATATATATATATATATATATATATATATATATATATATATATATATATATAAAAAAATTAGAAACAGTATTTCCTTAAGTATGTATTATTTAAACTAGCCCTGCTTTGACATATTAATTGCTAGTTATGCTGGTCCTGGTGCTGTAAATTGACATTTTCAGGTCTATTATCCAACTCATTCCACCATGATATATTGTATTTTTTGCTTGTTTTATCTGATTTCAAATATAAAAACTTAGATCTAGACAGTATATTTTTCCTTCATAAATTGTAATTTCTTTTAGTTGAGCTGATTTTATAAAGACTCTTTTTTCAAATTTAATGTCTTGTGCAGTTATAGATCCACATATGTACATTTTTGGCCAACTGGTTCCCATCGTTTGTTCTAGTCAAGCCATTCCAAAGATTACTTGCCACTGGTTTAGTCGTCAACAATGCATTGTAGTTTAAACATGCATCTTTTCCAATGGAAAAGATGTATAAAGTAGCAAAGAAAGGGAAGATTTGGGTGCAGTACCATAAAGATTCATTGTCCTGGGACTGAATGGGTTAAGGGTTCTTGAGTGGCTTTCTATACTCTGCTTTCCCAGACAAGATCCTCCAATCAAACCTGTCCTCTAAGCCTGTGTGGCTAAACTGGCAGCTAATCAAATCAATCTTCCTCCTACTCCCTGCTGGGCTGCTGCCTCCAGAACATGATGGATGCACACCTCCATTTCATTTAAAAGCTGTTTCCTCTAATTTCTCCACACAAAAGCGGAATAAACAACAAGTGGCGCCAACCGCAACACTTTAATTAACACCGCCGCGTCATAGTCGATCAATAGGCTTTCAGAGTCGCTAAACGTTGGACCAAACACTTCAGCCTGCGATGTAACTGTGGCTTAAGTACAGTAGTGGGGTGGTGTCAGCAATCGCTCCTAATTATGGTCCTCAGATTATGGTATTCACTCCTTCCTGACAACCAGGAAATTTAATTGCTCCATTAGCTACAACTCAAACATCTCGAGCGTTTCCCAGCGAGTTGAATCAATGTATAATCTGAAGCCAACGCAGCCTTAAAAAAAGAACCCACAGTTTGCATAAGACTTTAAGCTCTTCAGAACCTAATTTTGGAAACCGAAGCTACAGTCAAATATTCTTTCTGCTTCTTCGTCTGCAGTGGAAACAAGGCAAAAATATCAGTTTTTCAAGTTCTTCACTGCAGGCAACCAGTGTAGTACGTCATGCTACTATAGATTTTCAACCGGCACCTTCTTTTCTAAGCTTTGTGGTTCTAGAAGACTGGTCTGTAAAGATGAAATACAATTTTAATGGAAGAATTGGGTTAACAAAACCTAAAAAACTCAGACTTCATGTAGCTCTACTATGTTCGATGATTCTTTGATGGTAATATTCGTCCAGTGAGGAGGAGAAACAGTGCTTTAATAAATGATTGAACCCAGGATCTGATGATTGGGAATACACCCACATGCATGGCTAATTATTTCACCAGACGCATGCAAAGCTGATCAAGAAAGTGCCACATAGACGTCCTATCATCTCCACCTGGTTTGCCTTTTATCCAGTTTGGACTTTGGGTCAGTCAATTCTAAATCTGGTCCAGATGGATCAGAGCAGCTACTGATATAATAGCTCAAAAGAATTTAGACTTTTGAAGTATTTCTTTTGATTTGTTGTGGCATCTTTGGGTGACATTTCAGTAAGGTGGTCTTTATCACAGCACGTTTGTTTGTCAGCGCCTTTTAATATGACCATGATTGGTTGATTTTAGGGAATTAAATCAGTCTCCACTGAGTAATTATTGAAAGAAACCAACCTTTAGCAGAGAATTGAATGCAAAAAATCTGAACCCTGGTGTCAAAGTCAATTAACTAACCTCTACCATGACCCTGAAGGGCAGCATGTTCCAGTTGTGTTGCCGAGCGCCAAATTGTGTGTTGGAAATCAGCTGACACTTCCAGCAGCCGTGGTGTGGATAAAGGCTTTAACATGGGAAATTACACTCAAATTGGTTGATTCTGCTTTTACATCTAATGTTAACATCCAGAGACAGGTCATGGAGGTGGATGTCAGTATGGTTCTGACATACACTTATGGTCATGAGCTCTTTGTAGTCAGAGAAAGAACGAGATTTGTGGATACAAGCAGCCAAAATGAGTTTCCTCTGCATGTTGGCTGGGCTCAGCCTTTACACATAGGGTGAGGAGCTCAAACATCCAGAGGGAGCTTTTAGTAGAGAAGCTGCTCCTTCAACTCAAAAGGTCACCTGATTAGGATGCTTCCTGGTTGCCTTCCTTTGGAGGTTTCTCAGTGTAGAGCCAGAACTGGAGGGATTATATATAATATAATATAATATAATATAATATAATATAATATAATATAATATAATATAATATAATATAATATAATATAATATTATATTATATTATATTATATTATATTATATTATATTATATTATATTATATTATATTGTATTATATTATATTATATTATATTATATATAAGCAGAGTGGACTAACCCACAAAAAATCCTAAATGAGTTTTATATAATTTTCATAGCATTTTATGATCTAGATTTTAGTGGCAAAAACTGGTCTAACCCACAAGCCAAATATAGCGTTATGGTGACACTTAGAATGTTAAGACCATTCTTGACAGCACAAAACTTTGAACTCATTTTTCTCAAAAACTACAGAAAGTGGGTTACACCAATCTGCTTCTAAACAAGTACATGTTTGGTTGGTTGGTTGGTTGGATGGATGGATGGATGGATGGATGGATGGATGGATGGATGGATGGATGGATGGATGGATGGATGGATGGATGGATGCCCAAACTGAAAGATCTTTAATCTTCAGCATAAAAATATCTTTAACCATATTTGCCAGAAATAAATACAAAGATAAAAATATCACCATCATCTGATATCAGCATTATTTTCTGGTGGTAACGTTGTCTAGACACAGGAAGTAAATAAGTTACAGTACTGTATCTGGTGGTGCCAGTACAGATATCCATTGTGGTGACTGCTACGTTTTTTTAAACCATATGACACTGGAAAATAGGATGGTAGTTTAACCTACAAAACTGTCACAATATCATCAGTACGTGGGCTTACATGCATTGTACCTAAAGGTCAGATTATACTTTCCATGTTGCCCTTGTTGGTGGATGAGTGAATGTCTTAATGGATATCCACAATCAGCCCAAAGCTAAACTCCATTTGGACCATGTTAACAGATTGTAAGTATTGGTTGCACATGTGTCACCTACCCTATTAGCAAACAGAACAGTCATTAATGGACCAACCATCAAATACATTCGATGATTTTTTTTTTTTTTGCCGGAGCCCATGTTTTTGAAAGGTTTACTTTCTGTCAGTGGATGCTACAGTATGGTTAAGAGTGGGAAAACAATGGAGTAAAAACTTTGGTTCAGGGATGAGTTTGGCGATCAAAACTCTTGGTTTCGGTATGGGAAGGATTTAAATTCCAGTTAACAAGAAGAGGAGGTCTGTGATGGGATCAAAACTTCAGTTTCCTGCATGAAAGTCTGTCAAGCTTCACTGCATTGGCACTGGATGCACAACAAAATGTGCAATCCTCTAATATGAAGGTAATTCTTAAGATACTGAACCGGTGTGAAGATGCTGACAGTGTATGAAAAGAATCGCTTGCATGCCTTACTGTTCATTTTCATGAAGTGATCATTTTAAGTATGTGAAATCAATGGCGAGTTGAGTGTCTGTCATCCGTTTCCTTGCACACTGGTTTCTGTAATACTGCACTAAAATAGACAGAAGAGTCCTGCATCAACTGCTGTTAATGCATTCAAAACTGGGATTTAAGTATAAGTAGTGGAACTGGGAGGTCATGGTGGAGAGATGTCTGAAATAATGCCCACTAGAACTTTGTGACATATCCAGCTGAGGAGCTTTGGTTAGTGTTTATCTATTAATTTGCTCCTCTGGGATTCCTTCTTCACCCCAAAAACATGCACTGAAGTATTTTTTTTCCCCAGCTCTCCTTCAGCAGTTCAGTGCTTCAGAAGGCTCACACGGATGTCTTCTTTATCTGCCTCTGATGGCTGGGTTTTGATTTCGGTATCTAAGCCAGGGACTGCGCTGACAGTCTGACTGTGTCCCTGAACTCTGCTTCGGCTGCCTCTCACAGCTCCCTGCAGACCGTCTACTAGATTTCAAAGATAACTCCCAACAAACCCTGACCTCAGCTCACCCACCACCACTCAGGTTGCAGAGTTTCCTCTGAACCTGCACTGCACTAAAGCACAAACAGCTACAAGGCTTGACCTACCGAGTTACACATACCTGTACCGGCTCTGATTGTGTAATTATTCAGTATTTTCCTCATTGTCCTGGTCCTCGTGGCTATACTTTATAAATACAGACGTACACCAACCTGCACACACACATCTAGACACTCTTTCCCTGTCTGAGTGCCCTCTCCATCGCTCTGTCTCTCTTCATTAGGGCTGAAGAGGCTTTTTGTAGCTTTGAAATAAGGAGCTTTTCACAGCGTGGCTGACAGAGAGCACCCATGAGGGAGGCTGGATGGGTCTGGGCTGAGTGCAAGGTGAGAGGGCTGTAGGCCGACATGGCCGGGGTGTCTCATTAGATTAGGCTCCGGATAAGAGTGTGTTGGAAGGAAGGGTCGCTGGAAGGTGAACGCACCATCTTCCAGGGACCGCAGAGCGACTCGGGATAAGCAAGATGTCACGACAAGAGCGACCTGGCATTCAGCCAGACATGAAGAGGCACGGAGAGATGACTTGTGCATATGGATGCTGTATTTAACCCTCGTGTCGTCCTGTGGGTCAAAATTGACCTGGTTTAAAGTTTGAAAATGTGGGAAAATATATTTTCACAGTGAAACTTCTGATGTCCACATTTTCAACATTTTTAGGAAAACTCTGAACATTTTTTGGTAGAAAAAAGAAATGTTAAAAATGTCTCTTAAGAACATTCACAAAAAATCAACCAAAATCCAGCAAATTTTGCTGGATTTTGGGTGATTTTTTTGTGAATGTTCTTAAAGAAAATATTAGAAGTTTTACTGATATATATGTAATCACTTTAGATATTTTCAGCATTAGCATTTTTTTGTATACCAGACATCAAGGTGGCATCGTCTAGTATGTATGATGCAAAGAAACACAATAAATTGCACCAGAGGAGTAGAAATCAGAGAGAATCCGCCACAGATGAGAACATGTACAGGTCCAGAATCCATTACCATAAGAAATGGGCTGAAGTTATGGCTCACAACTGTAGTAGACCACCTGACCACCTTAAACTTTAACCACACAGACACTAACATTCAAAAGTCTGGTGTCACTAAGAAATGTCCTTATTTTTGAGAGAAAAGCATTTTTTTTCCAATGGAGATAACATCAACCCTCCTGCTGTCTTCATTTACGGGCACCATAAAATATTGTTTCCTTATCTGAAAAAAAGTGTGAGTTTTCATGGAAAACATGAAATTGTCTGGGTGACCCCAAACTTCTGGGCAGTAGTGTGTTGATTTTATTATAATTTGTCATTTTAAATGTGGGAAATCCATAAAATTTCCAGATAGGTCAAGCCAAAGCTAGTTCCAACACCAAACAATGTTATTTTCTCTCCACTGAAACATTTCCTTCCTGCTAGGGCTTTCGAATGGTCAGCTAGTAACCAATGGTAACTCAGCCTGGCTGCTGATTGGACAGTAACCTCACAGCATGTACTTCCTGTCCCCTAACTCTTTGTTGTGGAATAGTTTTTACTTCTACAGAGGAGTTAAGTAACAGTAAATGGTGCAAAGCTCAAATATCTTCCTTTATTTTGGACCCTCCAGGTCTGCAAACGTCAGCACCATCCTAACAACTCGTTATTGGTCACCAGGGTTGAACTTTGGTAATGGAACAGTCGTACAGATTAATGCGAGGAGATCCTCTGATCGCAGCACTTCCACTGGAGTTAAGTGGTTCTGTCATAAAATGTTCAACATAAAGTCAAAGAGAACATTTATTGATCCCTTGCTGGGGGGAAATTCACAACTGCAGCGTTAAATCTTGCAGGTGTCCAGACCTTCAGAAGCTGGCCAGTTTTTTCCCAGGCCGCATTGCAAAACAGTAGCTAAAGCAGGCGAAACAGTCTTCTTTTTGTTACGAGTTAAAAAAGGAAATGTTATCCGCCGATTGTGCCAACTTGGGGTTTACATGAATCATAACTTGGAATTGGGCGATTTCTGTAAAAACAAATCATTAATGAGGTTTAATACGTCAGTGCCTGCATTTCCACCTGATTCAGCTCTGCTCCCACTCCGTCTCACTCGTAGCTTATTTTCGTTGGATGCTATATTCTTTTATCCTTCTTCACGTCAACCCCCTCAACCTCCACCTCCCCGAGGAGCCATCGGAGAGTCGGGTCTGGCCGTCAAGGGTAGGAACTGTGCCATGGTTAGGGGCCAGACGAACTGGCGAATATTAAGAAAGCGGAGATTTATAGGCCAAGGTGTAGCGCTGAAGGCTTAATAGGCTGCAGATGTAGCCAGGCGGGGGATGACTGTATCACACACATGCACACAGACCTGAACTTTTCACTTGACGTATGCAATAATCTAAAATAAAGGTGGATTGTCGAGGGTTAATGCCCTGTAATACTGAGATTATGTCATTTTCATCATGTTAAGGTATAAAACTGACTTCAACTGCCATTTTATGACTGTCTGCTTACTGCAGGTTGTAATGATAATTGGTAGCAGGTTGTAAGGTGCCTTTAATCATCCCTCTATTGCAGGGTGTTCAACTCATTTTAGTTCAGGGGCCACATTCAGGCCAATTTGATCTCAAGGGACCAGTAAAATCAAAGCATAATAATAATAATAATAATAATAATAATAATAATAATAATAATAATAATAATAATAATAATAATAATAATAATAATAATAATAATAATAATAATAATAATAATAAAACAAGACAAGACAAGGTATTACAAAAATGAGACACAAAATTACAAAAGAAAAATGAGAAATATAGTATTTCACTTTATGATCAAAACAACAAAAGTCAGACAAAAAAGAAAAAAATGAAAAAACTAAATGATAAAAAATTTGGCAGATGACATGAAACAAAATAAAAAGAGATGAAAAATTTGATTAGAAAGTTACAAAGCAAAAAAATGGGAAAAAACAAGACCTAAAATTACACAAATGACACAAATGAGACAAAAATTATGAAAGAAACAAAACAACAAAAAAATAGACAAACAACACAAGCGAGACAAAAAAACGCAAATGACAAAAATGAGACAAAAACGACAAATAAAGCGAAACACAAAATTACAAGAAAATGAGACAAACTACTAAAGTCAGACAAAAAACAACCAAAAACAAGACAAAACATTACAAAAATGAGACACAAAATTACAAAAGAACAATGAGCAATCTAGTATTTTATGTTATGGTCTAGAAATTATTTTAAATTTATAGTTTCACTAATTTATAATCTGCAGTTAATGTCTTCTCTTTAATTTTTACACTTTGCAAAGCTGTCCCACAGGACGGATTGGACCCTCTGGAGGGCTGCTTTTGGCCCGCGGGCCGCATGTTTGACACCCCAGCTCTACTGGAATATTAGAATAGCAGCAGTGGGTATACTGGGCCAGCTGCATACTGTATTAGTCTTCTTTTTTTTTTTTTTTTTAAAAAAAACAAAGGAAAGACAGGTGAAAAAAATCCAAAAATAAATCAACCAAATGAAATCAATTCAACATTATTCTGCTAGCACCAGGTTTAAGAGGACTTGAGTGTGTTAAAGAGAGGACAACAAGCTGGCAGAGTGTGGAGAGTTTCATTAACGCAGAGGAAAAGAGCCAGCGGCTGCAACAGAAAGCACACAGAGAGACAGTATTTGTCATAATTATCTGCCTTTTTTTGTGGGTCATTCCAGCCGGTAATTCGTTTTGGCTCTTCAAAGTGGGAAATGTCTGAAGAAAAACACCTGACACGAGGAGCTGTGATGGTCTGAGCTGGAAGTAAAGTCGTTAGAATTTTAGGACCAACAGTCGCCTAAATTGTTATAAAATCAACAGCATCAGACGAACAGTAAGTCAAAGTCAAAGCAGAAGATCTAATTATGTTCTTTTTAGTTTGATACTTTCTGAGATTCTCTATAGATTTTTTATGCAAGTCCCAGAAAGAACAGAAAGCAGAGATCCTCTGATCTCCCTATGTCCTGTGAAGTTATCTTCTCAACTGTAAAACTGGTGTCGTTCCATCAGTTTTAAGCTTTAAGGTTCAGATTATTCATCCCTAAAATCAAATCTCAGCACCCACAGCCCAATAAACCATGTCTGATTACAGAGCACAGGATATAAATTCCCATTAACCCTCCTGTTTTCCTCATTTACAGGCACCAAAAAATATTGTTTCCTTGTCTGAAAAAAAAATCCAAAAACTCTGCAAAAAACTCCCCAAATTTCAGAAAAGTTGCAAATCCTTCAGGAAGAAAATTCCAGTAGTTCCTTAAAAGTTTCCCTTAAAAGTTTTATTTTTGAAAAAAATCCCCCAAATTTGGAAAGAAAATTCTTGTAAATATTTTTTAAAAATGAGTAAAAATCTTCCAAAAAAATTCCTAAAAATATCTAAAGTGACTACAGATATATCAGTAAAACTTCAAATATTTTCTTAAGAACATTCACAAAAAAATTCACTGTGAAAATATATTTTTTTCTCCACATTTTCAAACTTTAAAACGGGTCAATTTTGACCCGCAGGACGACACAAGGGTTAAATAATGTAACTAAATAACATGAAATAGTAATCCACACTGAACGATTTATTGGATTTTATTGGATTCCACTGAAGGCAAGAAAATTATTATTATTATTATTATTATTATTATTATTGTTATTATTATTATTATTATTATTATTATTATTATTATTATTATTATTATTATTATTATTATTATTATTATTGTTATTGCGGCTAATAATAATAATAATAATATGATATAATCATTATTATTATTCCACTAGTTGAAATGGAATTTTTGTTTTTTATTATTTATGTCTTTTCTAACAATTTATTAGTAAATGTTTACTACTGTAAACTACACAAGTAAAGTGATTGTTACTTACATAATTATCTAGAATATTTTCCATCCTGCCTACATTAGCATCCAGAAAACTGATGCTGGTCTCGGAAAAGCTATTAAAATCTGACATTTTGATCAGGTTACCAAGCATATTAGACGAGGCCTTCAGCTTTGATTAATTTAGTCCTAAAAGAAGAGCCCTTTGATTAGGCCCAACGTTCTCCCTCCGTCCCTTTAACGTTTTATGTCTTTATGCCTCTACCCCTTTTCATGCTCTTCCACTGAGAACTATAGGCTCTTTGTGTGCGAGTGGAAGGTATGGGAAAAGCAGCTATATTGAAAAGATCCCATCTTTCAGATAAGTCTTAAATGAATTAGCTGACACAGACAGATGAGATTATAAAGAGGGAAGAGGGGAAGTGGAAACAGAGAGAGGGGAGCGTGAGCTACACCAAAGCCAAGGTATTATGAGTCAGAATACATCTGAATATAAGCTTTTGTTAAAAATTATACAGGTAACGTGTAAAGAAAACAATATAGACAAGGAGGATGTTGGAGAATGAGCCACAGTGAGAATAGTGGAAGGACTAGAAGGCAGCAGGAGATGACTGGGCACTTTGTAAACACACTGTCAGTCAATAGCGGCCTTGGCTCGGACCTCGGGCAGGATCTCTAACCCGGCAGACCGATGGGAAAGGCAACCTCGGCCAGCAAGTCACCAGGAAGCCGTCACTATCCATTTCGCAACTGAAATATGCTGGGAGGAGAGCTGGGCTTGGCTCGGCCGGGGGGTCCGAATGCCTGAGCTCACATTCGTCTTCCAGTCGGCAGGGGGAGAGAAAGCACTGGGCTAAGAGGATTAGCCCAAATCCTTGCTGATTTTTCTTTTTCTCTGGGTTAAAGAGGAGCCAAATCAGAGCCAAACGTCCCAGCCGGCCAGCCAAATGAGCATTATGCAATCTCTCCCCTGATTGTCTGGGGTTTTAGGGCTTTTTGTTTCCCTGAAAGGCTTCTTGTTCGGAGATGAAATCCTAATGATACAGGGCCGGCGATGATGCGCCTCGGATCACCTCAGCCATGCAGATGAGCGTTTTCAACGTAAAGCTCGAGTTTCAAGTCAAATCTCCATGACGGACAACAATCAACCCATTCGCTTACACAGGACTGTGCTGCTGCCTCCGGCAATGTAGCCGAGGACGGCCTCTTTCAGCCGCCATCCCTGTCAGCCTCCATCCACATAGAGGCGAACAAGCTGTCCTCCCTCTTTACTTTGCTTTTCCCCCACCCTCTGAAGCATTAAGGATGCTAAGAGGGACAGGCATTAACCTTGAGTGTCTCAGCTTTACTCATGCAGGGCAAAAGGCCATCAGAGAGAGCAGGAAAAATACTGCAAACCAAAGAGGACAAAGCAGGAAGAGAGATTGTGATCTACTCTCCTATGATTTTATAGAAGTTTAACCCTGGTGTCGTCCTGCGGGTCAAACTGACCCACAGGACCACACCAGGTGATCAGGGGTATTGAACTTTAAGGTACTTGCACACTGGCTTCAAATTGAAGTCATTAGAAAAACACAAATTGAAACATTGCCACAGTTTTCAGTGGCTAACAAGCCAGCTAATAAGTCGCAAACATGGCCTTCTATAGGGTCTTTCTAGAGTAAATACAAAGATAAAATTGATAACAATCTTCCAGTACAAAGTGACAAAACGTCCTCAACAAAATGATTGAATTGCATATTCAAATTAATCAAATTGCTGTGACGTTACCATTAAAACAAGTTTATGCAGACTAGCAATGGTCAACAGAAATAAATTGACAACTCATAGATTTTCCTGTTTCAAACCACTAATTTGACACTACATGAACTACACTGCTCTGGAATTAGAGCCTCTGAGTTATAAAATGTTGTCTTTGTGTCTTCAAAACAAGTTCACGTGAGGTAGGATAACATCAACTGACTTCAATGCAAATAAGCTTATTTCCAGTTCAAATATTCTTGCTGCAGGAAGCTTCTTGGACCAGACAGCACAGTGCATGTAGAGTAATACACTTCATTACAGGACGCTCCCTTTCCACCAGCCCTTTGAAACTGACAGAACTGAACACTGGAGTGATTTTACCAATATGGTTTGACCCCTGTTGTGGTGGATATTAAATTCTCTCAGTCAACACGAGTATCTTTGATGTGTATTTTTTTTTCTCATTCAAAAGAATCTCTTATATCAATCGACTTTAATGGTTTATTGAGGGAGGAAGCTGCCGGAGAAAGAGAATAGGCTGATGTAGCAAGAATATGGAGATGAAGCACTGAGTTAAGACAGGGAGGTTGAAAGCCACCATAGAACAGAGAGGAATGATGATAATTTCCTTTGTGCAATAATTATTATTCATGTCCGCTGTGCTGCTAATGAAGACAGATAAAGATCAAAACTTTTGCTAATGAACGTGACTTCAATTGAAGCCTCAGCCGAGGCTCTGAATGTGGTCCGAGGTTGATGACATCGTCACCAAAGGATCGTGTGCCATCAGATTTACCATTGGAAACATTCTAGCACACTGATAATGGTGTATGAAACACAATACGCCTCAATTACAGGATGTCTACCTTTTTTTTTTGGCCCAGTCTTTGAACACACACTGAGTGGGGAATGAGAGTGTCACCGTGGGAACTGACATTCTCAGCTATCATAAAGATGCTCGTAGACATATGTAAAATTGCGTGAATATAAACAGGTTTTCAATGCATATGCACACACAAAATGACAAACCTCCACACCTGTACAGATATACGCCTTCACACACAGACATTTACATTTTCCTATGCAGACACATGCAAATACATTTGTGTAAATATGTTTTTATGTACAGGCAGCTGCTTGTGAATTCTGTGCATACACAAACATGACAACGGAGGCACACAGCGCATCATAAACACCCTCCCTGCAGTGTATCCCTCCATACAACATGCTAACAACACGCTTATCTGTAAACATGTAGGATACTGACACATACAGCAACACTATCAACAAAAAAAAAGCAGATCAGAGGAGGTTTGCAATCAGGTGTGACTTTGTTCTGGTGCAAGAACTCCATGTCCACAGGGAATGCCTTATTTAAATACAGCTACACACTGTTAAACTCAGGCCCAGGGGTTGTGACAAATTCAGAATAATTCAATTTAAAAAAATCATAGAAACCATTTCATCCATCAGATTCAAGGGAATTTCTTTAGATTTTGGGTAACAAAGCAAAGCCATGTGGTAACTTTCTAGACCAAGAAGGACCTCTAATTCAAAGCCTGCTTTGAAGAAATCCCATGTGGATGAGTTTTCTCCATTAATTTTGCTAAGACAAAACACATAATCTGTTTTGGGCTTTCCAAAGCTCTGTGGCTTGCAGTGGAAAACCTTTTCATTTCTACTTAAGATGCAATCTTTAGGGGGAAGGTTCAAGAATACGTCCAGATAGTGCAACTGTTGTGGTGTGGATTAACTGTAACATGGTTTCAATTTCACATTCAATACTTGTTAGTAGAATACATTCATTTTTGGTTTTAGTTTTTGTGTGATTTGTTAATTTTAAGAAAAAGATCAAAGATTTATCCTCATGAGACGTGAAAGCTCCAGTTCAAGCATTATATTAGCTGTGATATGTCAGAGTGAGTAATTAAAGGTCAAATCAGCATTTGTTTCCCTAGTCTAAACTGAGAAGTCTCCTTCACACTGGGTTAGAACTGAAACGGAAAACTACATTTTGCAATGGCAAGGAGAAAAGAACCAGTTTCTAGAAACCACCACCATGGACAGACAAATTCTTTGAGAAACACAAGGCCGTTTACAACTGCAAGAACTTGTGGGCTATTTTTGTCTGAACCAAACCTTTGAGCAATGTTCCAACTGCAGGAAGCACCTCCATAGAATATATTTCAGGGCTGTTGTTGGGGGAGAAACAACAAGTCTGTCTGATTAAAGAGCACAGGATATAAATTCCCCTTAACCCTCCTGTTGTCCTCATTTACGGGCACCAAAAAATATTGTTTCTTGTTTGAAAAAAATCCAAAAATTCAGCAAAAAAATTCCCCAAATTTTTGAACATTTGCAAAACCTTCAGGAAGAAAATTCCAATAATTCCTTACAAGTTTCCCTTGAAAGTTTTATTTAAAAAAAAATCCACCAAATGTGGCAAGAAAATTGTTTTAAGTATTTTCAAAAAATGAGTAAAAATCTTCCAAAAAAATCCTAAAAATATTTAAAGTGATTACATATATAGCAATAAAACTTCTAGTATTTTCATAAGAACATTCACAATAAAATCAACCAAAATCCAGTCCAATTTCGCTGGATTTTGGTTGATTTTATTGTGAATGTTCTTAAGAAACATTTTTAATATTTCTTTTTTTCCACCAAAAAAATTTCAAAAATTTCCCCAAAATGTTGAAAATGTGGACATCAGAAGTTTCACTGTGAAAATGTATTTTTCCCCCACATTCTCAAACATTAAAATGGGTCAATTTTGACCCACAGGACGACACGAGGGTTAAAAACTGAAGTTGGGGTCTTGATACCGGTTGGTTAAATCCAACAACAACAACAGTATACAACATGTTTTCTGTCCTCATTAGCAGTCTATAGCATTTGTCCTTGGATGGGTTCAAATATGAAACCATTCAACGCTCTATTTCTTATGTGTTCATAATGTGGAGTTACGTCCAGGCACTACTATGTCTCGCACACTTGCTGTTAAAGTCCTGGTTGTCTGATCCTACACCTCAGTGGAAACAGAACAGCTAAAAAGGGCCAAAGGGGGTGACCGGAATATAGTGTAGTAGTCTTACCACCCTCCGTCTCTCAGACCAGAGGTGATGTACTCACAGACAACTTGTGATTTTTACACCTCACACAAAATTGAACCAGCCGCGACGATGGAAAAACACAAGCTCCTGACCTTCATCTTTTACTTTAACACCTCCAGCTCGGCCCGGCCTTGAACCCTCACTCTTCCACAGGCATGCACAGCTGCACAAAACCAGTGCATTTAAACCCTTTGGAAAAAACTGTGACCTACTGTAATGCTCACAAGCATCAAACTTGCTGCCAAACCTTATCTGACACACACATTTCCACTTTTCATTAGTGAAATAGGGATCAACGCACTCTGATCATCTAATCACACCCGTCTCTTTTTTTTTCAATAGCCATCCACCTAATGCAATGTGAATCCCTTTGAAAGCCCCCTCCAGCTCTCCTCCAGACTAAAGTTGACTCATAGTTTGAGTCATTCTTTCAACAAACAAATCCTCAAACAAGCAGAATGGAGAGCATTTGGGAAGGGATCTATATCTGTATATTGCAAGTTCATCATCGACAGAAGTTTTTCACATCTTGCAGAAGGCTTTTTCACACGGTCAATAGAAGACAAAAGTAAAATCTCCTAGAGGAAGTGAGTAGCAAGGTCAAAATAACACAAGTAACACAAGAGACAGTGCTAACCAAGGACCAAACAACTGTATTCAAAGTGGATTCTCTTAGACGGGAAAAAGGTCCCGTAGCTGGCAGAACGAAGGCTTTGTCAAATTAGAATAGTCGGGAAATGTGAATCAAGAAAGCAAACAAAAATATCACATTTTCTGAAAGGTTGGCTTACGTCAAACGGAGATGATTCAAAGGCAAATGACTCACTTCCCAAGGTGACAGTACCTTGACAGATGAATCACTGCCCATGAATATGAGCGCACCGCATTCAGTGAATTTTAACCTTTAGCAAAATATTCCTCAGCTACATAACTTTTATGGCTTTGTCAGGTCCAAGGACTAATTAACAGGGTGATTTCATTGTGATCAGTCAACCAAGAAACTTTTGAGAAACGAAAGAAACCAGACGCTAAATTTACTTCATACACAATAGTCCCAGGGGTACTACTTCCTAATACACAAGGTTGTTCCATGGTCAAATATAAGTGTGTCTTTGTGTAGCACACTTCGATGTAAAGACTGCATATTATTGTGCGAGAACATAACCTTGGCTGAAGCACTGCAAAATTCCAAAAAAATACAAGTTTCACAAACAAAACTGTAATATTGTACAAGTAAAACAGCATTTTTCTGAAATTAGTTATAGAGAAAGGTATTTTTTCACAGCAAATGGGGGCTAGTATAAAAAAACTGAAGAGGAAATCACAATGGGAGAACGAAGAGACTGCCTCACGCCTTAAGCTGGCCAAATGCAGCTTTAATTAAACCACCATTTAAAACTCTTCCCCCACTTGCGTGCCAATGAGAAAAGCTGCTAAGAAGCTCTGGCTAGATTAAATAAGGCCAAAGCTCCCTCCCTTCAGTGCTAAAAATCTTGTTAAGTCATCTTAGTCATTTCATAGAAGGTACAGTGCTTCTTTTTTCCCCTCCCTGGTGAGCTTTCCATGTTCTCTTGGTTGTCTGTCGAAGTCCTGTGGTTTAATTTGGCCACAAAAACGGCGAGTGAACATAAGCAGCAATCATAAGTCGCTTAGACTGTCTGGGCAAAGAAAAAGAAAGAGGGGGAAGAAAAAAAAACGATAGCTCTGGCAGTCAAACATAATTAAATCTCCTGTCAGATGCAATTTTGATTCTCCACTCTGTATTTACACAGCTGACGGCATTTAAATGAACGTATTACACACGGGACGCCTGGCCTGAGTCCTGCTGCTCTTGTTGTTGTTGCATTTCGCCGTTTGTAGTCATAGTGACGGCAACAGCCAGGCACTTCCTCGACTACTAAGGGTGTTTGGTAAAGGAGGGGAGGGTGGCGATATGGGGCAGCGAGGCCTCTTGGGAAACGAAGTCTATGTGTAGTCAGAGTCTGGCTTATTGCAGCCTCTGGCCCGGTCAGAAACCCTCTCCAGGCTTCTTGCCCAGACCTCACAAACACGATGTTGGAGCGAGGCGGGCCATCTTGAAAAGAGGCCATATATGTGTTCATGTTTTATTGAGATAGCCAGCGGTGCCTGAGCCCTGGCTTAGCTCGCTTCACGCTCTCGCCTCCGGCTCCAGTGAAATCCAGCTACATGGTAGCATGTGCACGAGAGTGAGGGAGCGTGAGCGCCGAGGAGAGTGACCAGTGCACCCCGAGGGGTCGGCGAGGACGGAGGAGGGGTGAGGAAAGCGTCTCTCGCCATGCTTCTTTCCCTTCTCCTGCCGCCATCAAAGCCCTCATACACCAGGCAGGCCGGCCTCTCCGCCACACTCGCACCTCTCTCAGGTTTTTTTTTTTCGCTTTGTCACTCAATAATTCTTTCTCTCTCTCTGCCAAGGCCGTGGATTTTCAGCTTCTCGCTCTATTATTCAACATCCCAGCAATCCTTCCTCCTCCAGAATCCCAAGTCGCACAAGGTATGAAGAGAAAATCTCCATCTCCGAGCCACAAATACCCTAATATAAAAGTTTGCTTTTCATATATATTTAGCCAGTATACACCAGGCAGTTGAATTACGTCCATCCTCTCATGAATAGGTGGATTTGACTCCTTTTCTTTCCACATTTACTGTATGATTATGAAGGTTTTCTACCATATTCACCCAAAATCCAGCACTTACAGGCAGAAAACAAGGAAAACTTTCAAAGTAAAACCACACTGCATCTACCATGTGTCCTTTGGAGAGAATACCACATTATTTGTCCTATAAAATAAAATAAAAGTGTACTCAGGGCTTTTGCTCATACAGTCTTGCTTATAGTGGTTAATGTTTTCCATTCCTTTATGATTCATCGCCTTTATTTATATATTTTCTACACTGTAATCATTACAATCTGTAAAGCCCTTTGTGATTACGGCTGGAAAGTGCTATATAATTAGAATTATTATTATTATTATTATTATTATTATTATTATTATTATTATTATTATTATTATTATTATTATTTACCGATATACTGTAGGTTTTAGCCACAGCCACGGACGTATATTTAAATTAAAAGCCCCCACAACACACACTTTCAAGTGTTACTTAATGTATTTATTCATTCATTGTTTTTTCTCTGTGTTGTTTTTGAAATATATGTTCATATTTTCCACTGTTCTGTGCTTTATTGTGATGGTCTTACTGGGATTTTGTATTATGTCGTGTTTCTGATGGGTTTAATTCAAATTTTCACAATAAAGTTGGGGGAAAAACCAACAAGGAACATCCAGGAGACAGATTTTTTTTATCCAGATTGAACAAATTTTCTAATTTTTATCATCTGCTCATGCTACAGATCTCTGTTAACAGATCAGGTTGATGCGTATGTCACAAAAAGTTCTAATTTTGTTTAAAATTGTGGTAAATTTGTACAACTGTTTCCCCATGCACAGAAAATGAACAGAGCGCTGATTTCGATGAGGTGTGACGAGATTTAACGTGCCACAAAGCATCCCACTGATCATTTCAGCGCCCTAACAGCCCTCACAAAGCTCGACAACAATAGTAACACCCAACATTTGTTTCCATTGATTGCTCTTCCTCTCTCTCTTTTCGCTCCCTTCTTTGGCCAAATGTAAAACTGGCGTCCTATCAGCTCATTCTGCAGCCAGCTGGGGAGCTCACACAGAAGGGCCGGTGGCTCCAAGTGATCATGGGTAAAGGAGCCCGAGCTTTGTCTTTTTGTCCTCCACCCTTCGCCCTGGACCCATCCTCTATCAGCTGCTGGCTCCGTCCCCCGTACAGAAACATGTGACTTACCCCCTTTCGCCAAATTGCTTCATGGATCAGCTCTCTTTGCCTGGACACGCTCCCCCCTTTTTCCTCTCTCCTCTCTAGATCCGCAGAGTTTGGGAGAGGTTTTACTGCCGCCACCGTCTCGCCAAATGCCACCTCTCTGGCACGGACGAGCGTTGGCTGGAATTATGTAATAATGCTTCTCCCCCCTAAAGCACTTTGACGGTGACATGCCCAGCATGCTAACTGCCTGCTGGAACAAAGACCGAATTTACTGCTCCAAGGACTTCAGAGCAGAGTCCAGTGGCCTGAACTGACTTGTAGGAAAACTGTACCAGACATTTTAAACCCTACAGTCCATGTCCTAATCAGGTAGCAACACTGCGTAGCAAAAATATTTGACACGGGACTTTTTTCTTGTGATATTCTTGTCCTTGAGCCATCATTTTGAGTGAAATTAAATTGAGTTGGATGACAATAATAAGTAGTCAGGTAACTGACTGGCAATAAAAGCACTGATTGTAGTTGCTTTAAAGCCACTATCCATAGAAATTGGAAAAACCAGAGAGGGACTTTACAGCTCTAAACTCAGTTTTGAAAGGCATGTTTCTGGAGATTTTTTTAAGCCAGAAATTACACCATCAGGACCAGAAAAAGTGAAAGCAGGAAGACTTTTAGCTTTTCTTGAATGTTTAATGTCTGACATATGGTTCCTTTAGGAAAAATAACTAAATCTAAGCTTAAAATCATTACATTCAATAAAAAGCATTGTTTTTTTAATGTTTCATTCAAAAATAAACCCTTTAAAGAGGAGCAGGATGTCAGAAAATTGTTCAAAGATACATTCAGCATGGTGAAACATCTTGGGCAGGTAGTGTGAAAATTTGTCGAGGCTGTAAAAAATGCAAAATGTTAAATATTTCTACTATGAAGAGTCACTGTTTCCCTCGAGAAGTGATAGGAACTGTGGGTTCTCGGAGAAATGTTGTAGATAATGAAAAAAATACAACTTTTGCTTTTGTTTCTTTTTGTCAGTGTGAGATACTGACAAAAACACACACATTCGAGTCCTTTCTACATCTAGTCATGGTTGTGCTGTTTCCATAGAGGTGATAACAGAAGCAAAAAGAAAAACAGACAAAAACTGATTGGGATTCCATGAATTAAAATTAGCTGTTCAGCCCTATCACTCTTATTTAAGGAACATTGCCAAACTATGTCCTTTTTATCTTGCCAACAAGTCATCCACTGTTTCTTTTAGCGCGTTTTGTCTTGTTCAAGTCAACAAGCCACAGCAGATATACACTGAATTCGATTATTCATTAAGACTCAGCATAGTGTTCCCATTTTGCCCCAAACTGTTGGTTTTTTTACTTCTTCTTGAGTTTGGGATTTGATTTAAAATATTTCTAATTGCTTTTAAGGCATTCCACACCATGCAGTGTATGAGTGAGTAGGCAGTGGACTGGAATGACCCCTTACAGATTCTCTAGGCCTCTTAAAGTTCAGAATTGTTGGGGTTATCCAGCTTTTTTTTGTATCCCTCTGAGGTTCAGATGAGTCAGTAAACTCTGTTAAATCGCTTCAGCCTGTTATTGATGCTGACTTCCTCAGATTTGGTAACTTTAAAGTAAATGAGGTTTTCCTTATATAGCGTAAAAGACTTGCTGTGCATCACATGCTAATGCGTCTAAATCTAAACATACTCTTTCATTCTGCAACTCAGCACTCGCCTGAGAAGTCCTCATTCACCTCATTTAACCCCATTAATGCAGCTCCAAGTGTTAGAAAGGGGACCAACACTCATCCCTGCATAGACGGCAGATAAAAAGCCATAAACCAAACCAAACAGAAAGCTCGGTCGGGCTCACAACTTCAACCCATAAGCTCATACGACGGTCCCAGCACGCATATCTTAACGACATCATTAAAGTGATAATGGCCATTGTTTCATGGTAATTACCCGTGCCGTGTTATTGAAAGGCTCATTGTCCTGATGATGGCCAGCTCATAAATAAACTTTATGAAGAGCTCTGTGTGACCACTAAACTGTTACTGATGATGGAGAGATGGGGATTGCCAAGTCTATTCAGAAAACAGAGTTGGCATGCTGTGGTGTCACTGTGTATGTGTGTGTTGTTGTGTGTATGTGTGTGTTATTGTGTGTGGTTGGCTACATGGTGACACCCCCTGTGCACTGCCAGACTCTATCAGGACATGAGAACAGAGGATGCTTACAAAATCTTTAAGTTCTCTCTTCAGAAACTCCTCTTTCAGGGCTAAACTTTATTGAGTTGGATCAGGTGTCTGGTGTTTACCAAAATAAAAGTCAATCAAGAGGGCAGAAAAATGGCACTTCTTGTCTTCTCTTTGTTTAACCAGTAAGTGTTGAGACCTACACAGTAGTTTTTTGAAAGTAACTACCACAGAATAGGTACTCTGGTTATTGGGGTAGGAACAAGGTTTGGCCTGTCCTGAAATGGCTAAAATGTTCCTACAGTACTAGTAGTAGTCTGAACTCAATTATTTCTGTACAAATAAACTGCTTTCTCAAATATGTTTTGAAGGGAATGTAATTTTGTTAGGAATTACACGTAGTTTACAACCTATAAAGGCAGTTTGAAATGCAGCAGATGGATGGTGGAAGAGACCAGTGACCGGACTTTAACAGACAAGATCAGGGCCGGCATCTCTTGATGGATGACAGACCATTAGTCTCTTTGGCTGGCTCTCATCCTTTATTTTTGATTTTGGTTTAGGAAAAAAATCTACATGGTTAGGTTTCACATACTAGATTCTTGGTGACCAGTAGGCACCAAAAGGACTTGGTTCAGTTTAGAAAAAAAGTCATGTTTAGGTCAAAATACGACCCTTTCACTACATATTTAAAGCATCTCTTCTATTTTCTGGGTTACTAGGTGAGACAAGTCCTGCCACATTTATTATATGACTGGCTGGCTGAATGGGAATGACGGTGAAGCAGTAAAATCAATGGAAAAGACATGACAGATACCTTCATTAGAAATGCATTTGTAGCACATTACAAACAAATGTAACCCGTTTCCTTCGAAACGTCATTGCAGTTTAGTTGTATAAGAGGCTGAATTCCATAAAAAAGGCTTAATATGTTGTGGTAACTAGTTACTTTTGAGCTTATTCCTGTCTTAACATTGTCCTCATTGGGTTTGAAGCATCTTTTTTCTTGCGTTGTCACAAATGGAGGATGAAACCCATACAGATTAACCATCAGCATATTGTAAGATCTATGCCTATCAATGGACCTACTGAGAATTATAGCCAAAAAACGTCCATTAAGGGGCAGTTCTTGAGGTCAGCACTGGCCTAAAAGCAAGCTTTGAGCAAATTATCAAGACAGAAGATGAGCAAAGCGTGGAATAAAAGTCAAAGGTTGAAGGCTACACCATAAAAACTCAAAGATAATGGATACTTTAAATGGCTTAGACCACTGTGTGGAACACGGAATCACTCAAACCCATGCAAACCTCCTACCACCTCTGCAGCTTCCCCCCTTATGAAACACTTTAGCTTCACAGGGCTGTAACTGCTCCTGTCTTGGTTTTACAGACAGTAACTTTACTATATTAGTCGACTCTCAGCTCTTCTCATTAGCACCTCCAGACACAGCGAGTAGATATTTTCAGGGAAAAAGCTCTGATTAACAGTGCGCTATCTGCTCAGCATTAAACAGAAACAGATGAAGCTTGGAGCATTTAGCAGCAGTAGAACCAGATGTTTTTCTGGGGCATTAGAGAGAACTAAACAAGACCTAAAAGAGGAATGCATCATCTCAAATCCACTCATAATTTGTCAAATATAGGGTTGAAATAATTAAAAGTGATTTCTATCGAACATACTTGCAGGATCGTTAAATATGAAGATTTCATTAAAGGAAAATACCGGTTAATTTGAGCAGCAGAGTAGGTAGAAAAACTATCACAGTGTTCACGGAGCTGATCTGGAGCTTTTAATCACATCACAAATTGTTCCTCATTAGATGGATTTTACACAGTTTGCAGGAGAAGTTAATAAAATGCTCATCTGATGAAAAGCTAACACTTTGTGCTGACATTGTTTGTCAATTTAATCGTTTTGACACTAATTCATTGAAAATAAGAGCATTATTCTCATCAAATTAATTGCTACACTCTGGGAACATTAACTTAAAAGCATTTTTTGAATAAATGCTTTCATTATCCCCTTACATAATATAAGAATGAATGCTGTCTCAGCTATCCATCTCTTTCTCAGCTTTACCCACACCCTCACCAGTCGAGGCAGGTGGCTTCCCTCCCCTAGACTGCTTCTGCCAGATTTGTACTTGTTAAAGGGGACTTTAACAAATAATAATAACAATATTAGCAAGTCTAAATCTGGCAGAACCAGGCAAGGGGAAGGCAGCCACCTGCCCTCCCCTAGCCTGGTTCTGCCAGATTTAGACTTGCTCATGGGAATTTTTGCAAATAATAATCCCCTTTAACAAGTCCTTTAACAGCCACCTGCCATCCCCAAGCCTGGTTTTGTCGGATTTAGACTTGTAAAAGGATATTTCTATTTGTTAAAGGGGGCTTTTTATCTCTCCTGACATCGCCAAAGAAGTTGCACAAAGGAAATCAATGTATAGTGCCCTCAGATAATGTATATTGGAAATTGGTGCTATAACAATAATAAACTGAATCGAAGTGCATTCATTTGATGTTTCATCTTCAGAAAGTCTCAATTATTTTAGCAGGACTGAAAAAACAGTCAGCTCTACATAAAAAGACACAAGTCGTTATAAGCAGAATCATCTTTCAATATGTCATAACAACACGTAGGTGCAAAAGTAGCACTACAATCTGATTTTGAGCTGTAATAAGACCTGCAATATTGGACCTAAAGAGTGCTATCAGTGAGTTTTGTTTTAGATATAATACAAGTCAAATAATGCTGCAGCAACAGGACAACCACAAGGAAATCTGGATTTTGCATAATGGATTTACTAGACAAAACTTCAACTTTCCCTCTTCAGTCATTGATTTAACCTGTAAAAACTCATTTCTGTGTATCAGTGACATATTTAGAAGCTTTTTTTAAATGAAAACAATCCATTTCTAACCTAAAATGTCTCAGATGTAACTCTACACCGTTGTTTTCTCTAAAACACAGGATTCTGACTACAGTCCTTCACCTATGGCTCTGTTCAAACACTGTAAAACTACTTTATGCACATTATGACAAGCTGACTTAGTCATACTTTTAGGGATAATGACACTGAAAGTCCCGCCCTTCAACTGACACGATTGGTTCTTTAGGTTTGTTACATACGAAACCCCAGAAGTCTGAATCTGTGTTTCTGAGACTATCATTGTTATACTGCAGTATCCAGGTGGAAATGCTCAGTCATGCTCATGACATTTCTTCCAGCCTTTCAAAGAAGACATGTTAACAAGGTAAAGAAAAAATCTCCACTAGAGGGGGTCTTTAATTTAAATGTTTGCATCCTCCTGTGATATAGGAAGGATTTAGTCCAGTCAAAGCTGCTTAGCATTGACTCTGAGCTGGCCAGATGTGGCGGCTAGTTATGCGATCGAAGTCTGTCCAAATAGATCGGCTAAAGCAAACAGCCAGCCGCTATCTCAGGTACACATTTACACTCGCACCTGTCCCTTCATGATTTGCTCTTTTTGCTGCTGTACACACAAACACACGCACAGCTCTGGTCGTGTTGACATGTGTGCATGTTTGAATTCGCTTTCAAGTAACTTCTCCCAACCCAACCGTTGAATGTGCAAAACAAGGCCATTTCATTGATGAAACCACAGAAGTTTGGCTTCGCTCTGACATGCCATGTGCTTTTTCTTCCACCACAATCCCCAGATTTCCTGTTTAACTGAGGGGGAACTTTTTTGGCTTGTATAAGACAAGAGGGCCACATTAAGAAGTCAGAACAGTCAGAAAGAGGACCAAAAAGAGTAGAAAATGAAGCATTCTATTGACTTCAGTTTGCCGTGTTGTGTTGACAAGGCAATGTTCTTCTCTCTAATCTGTAAAAATACGACATGTTGATGTATTCAAGTGCCGTTAACATTTCACAAGCTTGTCCAAACCCCAATTTCACCACTTTTACCTGTCTTCCTTCTCTATCCTCTTGTTCCTTCATCTGTGTCTCCTCAGTGGTACAGGGCAGAATTAAAATGTCTTACACGAGGTTAAAACTAAAATTATTGCTCAAGTATTTTAACAGAATTTTACTCCTCATTTAATTTGTTGTCTGAATCCTTTATATCTTTCTGACCTCGATAAACCAGCCATTTTTCACACCACTCTGCACATCACGACATTTCGCCATGATGTTGTATCGACATCTAACGGACAACTTGCTCCTCTGTAAACCCTTTTTTGAGCCATGCTGTATTTATTTATTGATAAGGTATGTTTTATTTTCCTTTAATCTTCTTGACATCTCTCTGCTCTGTGTAGCCTGCAGTTCAGCAAAAAAGAAACTCAGTTTTTGTCAGATGATGTTTGTTGCAGTGGAGTTACAAATGGCTTCTTTTTGGTCATTTTTAATTGACACGTATAGAATTAAATTATTTAAATGAAACATGATGATTGTAAGGTTATATTTAGAGATTTTGCTCGGATAAAATCATATGTGACACAACACATTTAAGAACCACTGGAAAGCTGAAATTCTAACATTTCTTTGCAGTTTCTGGCTCTGATAAATGCTGTTGATTTTAGGGTCTAGAGGGTCCAAGTCCCTCTGTAGTCATCGATTTAGCACCTTAAATGAATCTCTATGTATCAAGATAACGTTTTAAGGTCATTGGTGCACTGCAATTTCAAGGCAGATATCCTTAGCCACGATGCTGATTGCCTGTTTTTTGCTCATAATGCATCTTATAGCATCAAAAAAACAATACAGACATGTTAACAAGGTAAAATTAGAAGGTGGTTGTTATTAATTTGGACTGTTATTTAGTTGACATTTTAGTGATATCCAGTCATTTTTTATTAATAAGTGATTGTTCCCATAATTAAGAATTGTGAAATTTGTATAGACATGATCATAATAAACATAATTTTTTTCTTTTCATAAAAATGTATGCAAAATATATCCCATGGACTTCAAAAGTCCCTCAATTATTTATTGACTCATCAGACACATTAATCCTCTGGGAACCACGAATGTTGGTATTAATCCATCCACTAAGTGCAGACATATTTTAGTCTGGACCTAAATGGCAAAACGACCAAACCAAAAAAACAGTGGCATTCTTATGCAACCAAAAGATATTTGAAAACCCTGTGAGCACTTGCAATTTAGCACAGACCAAATTGTGAATTTAATGCAGTATAATGTAAGGCAAGCTGTCACAGTGTGTTCATTAGGTTGTCACTTTTTGATCAACTCTGGCACCACAGGCAGGTGGTGATTAAAATACTCATTGCAGCTCCATGTTGTTGCTTTTTCTGGTCTCTGCGCTACATGGAGCCTGTCAAGTGCCTGGATCAGAGGTGATGTGAATGTTTTATAAGTAAAAAAAAATAAAACGATAGCAGTAATATAAAATGTACCAACTGCAGACAATGGTGTAAAATAATGCCAATTTGAGTTCAGCTGAATGAGGCACTGCAAAATCCCAAGTAAATCCCACTAAATTAGATTTTCTTGTCAGTGGGTTTTGGTGTCTGATAGTCCTTGTGTTCAGTCGTGTATTCCAGTGTGCTGCACCTACTTCATATTCATTTCACTGAGTTCTTGGCTCTCAGGTAACAAATATATACGTATGCCATGTCCATCCACTCCAGAGCTATTTTAAGCAGCCGCAAACCTCCAAGAAACTGTAAATTCTAGAAGTTACACAACAGTCCCTGCAGCAATATTGTTGCGCATCGCAGTTCAGTGTGTGGTCCAGAAGTCAGAGTGTCCTTTGGGATGGCAGCTTCTAACAAGGCCATGAAATTGGGATAAAGATAAAAAAGCGGGGAGAGTGGAAGAAGGATCAAGCATGTGAAAAAGAGGGGTTGATAGTGGGACACTTTTTCCAGCTATAAACTCTCTGCCAGCTATCGGTTCCTGTGGATACGCTTTCACAGTTTAGACAGTAGCAAATCCAGAAGGAACCCTCTTTTCTTTCTCCATCTTCCAGCTGTGTGTAGTTGTGGGTCTGTGTTCGTCCTCGCGGGAGAAATGTTTGAGGAAATGGGGAAACGTCTTCCAGATGGCCGGGCTCATGGCTGCAGTGTGAAAAAGATCCTATACATGCACTCAGACACATGCCAAAAAAACAGGCCTAAACACACGTGATGCTACACTTCATGCTCAGCGGGGATGTGCAGACACACACTGCATGGCATGATGTTCTGTGTGTTCTAGTCATGGACAAATGCTCGCACAGTTGTCTCATTTTCCAGCTGATTTCAGGTCCGATCAGATAGCAAACGCCTCCCCGTCCTGCTCCATCTACAACACATTAATGTTGGCAATCATTGTATTATTGGACAAGTTCTCATATCCTGCTTGTGTTGTAATTTTTGGCCCCCTAAACTGTAAAATGATATTTAACAATCCTGTCTTGTGGGCCTTTTCAGTGACTACATTACATAGCAGCAGCAATGTGGCCAGAATGCATGTATTTATTATGGGGCTTTCGTATTACAAAGCAGTTTAAGATTCAAATGCACTGTAAAATAGCACATAATTTCCCACAGTGTGAAGTGCAGTGCCACAGACCCTTTCAGTGTCTTTGTCACCTCTCTAACATCGCCGTCCTCATAAAATTTACCACATAAACTAACATAAGAAACTCTCCCACTGTTCTGTTTCAAACAATCTCATAGAACTGGGGTTACTCATGGTAACTGCTATTGATCGGTGTTTTGACGCACTCAACAGTTAACATCGCGGTTAAAAATGTTGCATTTTACACTGTAAAAGTGACAGAAAAGAAGAAAAGGTTAATTAGGAGGCCTTTCGTGAGTTCCTGCAGTATAAAGCCGCAAATTGTCAGTTTGAAGGCAGCGGTTTCAAAGAGCCACACTCAAACAAGGTAGAAAATCAATAGAAAGCGTTGATGCAGAGTTCCTATGACAATCAACGCAGCATCTGGGTCGCCTTGTTTCTGTTTTTCAAATATATTGTGTTGTCAGAATCCAGAATAAGACAGATTAATTGCAACAGCCCACATTTTCACATGCTCTATCATAGTGTTGCACTTGTGGAACTTGTGAACAGCAGGAATGGTTAAGTAATGACTGAAAAAAGACACTTTGGCTACTTTCCCACTGAACTAATTCCACGCGTACAACTGGAGTCCAGTTTCGCCATTTTGTTAAACTATCGTGAACAAAACTTAACACTAACCCAGGAGGTTTCACAGCAAAAAAACATCTGTATACCCTTTCGAAGTAAATTTTTAATATGCAAAGTTGACTTTTGATGATGGTAGTTCAGCATCTGGCAAGACAGGAAGTAGAAACATGACCGGGCTTATGTTCTACCCAAACACAATAAATTATCCATCGCTACAGCAGCTCATTGATTTCCTCCTTCCATTTGTGTTTCTCATCCTTCCTCAACCGGAAAAAGTTCTTCAGTCTGTCTTTACTGAGGGTTTGTATCTTTAAAGTCTCCAAAAGTTCTATACAGAATCTTTACATCCTCTCTGAAATGGTTCCCCTCCATCCCTTTGGTACGACCCTCGAGACTTGTTTTCTGGTTCTATTTCAAACCACTCGTGTTTCGAGAGCAGACTGCCATCTTAGGTAGCAAGCAGAGCTCTCTTGGGTGCCGTCTCTCTCAGAAACTCTCTCTCCAGGCTGTGAAATATGCATGGAGGAGGGAAATGATGAGGCGGTGGAGGTGTGGGGTGCAGGGACGGATTGAAGACGCTGCTCTCGCCTCGATTAAGTATTTACAGCACCCCGGACCATCTGGACCGAGGGAGAAACACTGAGAGAACAAAGAGAGCGAAAGAAGGAAAAACGGACCGAATTAATCTAAAATAAATAGAGTGGAAGTGAGGAGAGGATGAGTTGAGGAGGAACAGGGGAAGGGAAATGAAACATGCTGTCTTGATTAAGCCCAAAAGCGTGTCTTTCTACTTTTGTGGCTCTCTCTCGCTCGTCTGGTTTAGTTTTGGGAAATGTGATCTGGACCCCAGGGAGGGCTAATCATCAACACATTTGTATCGGCGGAACGAGCGTGAGTGTGTTGGTGTGTGCACGCACGCCCACGTCTGAAAATAAACTGATTAAGGAGGCATCAAAGTGGGAAGTGAGCTGTAGCTGTGGCACTACCCTGCAGTCAATAAGTCTCAAAGCAACGGCTTCAAAACATTGATTCAAATTGAAACAACGATACATGATCAATTGTAGGCATTAAGTTCCTATCAGTGCTTTCAATTCCTCACCGCTACAGCTACTGTGCTTGTTTCTCTTCTATACTGATGCATTCATTTTGTTGTTGTTTACTATTTTTCCAGGGCGATGTAAGTGTTGGTTGGGTCTGAAGACAACAAGCCTGAAAATTAATCTTGCTACAGTAGGGACAAGTTCATGGGTTGAACTTGACAGATCATCGTAGTCTGGTAATTGTCATTGCTAGACCCTCGACCTCTACTTTAGCCACTGCAGGAGGTCCTCAGTTTATGACGTCCTCGACTTACGTCGTTTCGCCATTATGTCAGAACTGATTACGGGCCAGTCCTCGGTTTAATGTACGGCGTTTCGTCGTTATGTCAGAACTGGTTCAGTGGAACTAGTTGGCGAGCAGAGCAGATGAATACTGTATGTACAGTAGTCACGCAGCGCTACAAGATGGCTTTGTTTACATTTGCTGCCACATTGGACTATGCTACATTTGCTTACTTCACTGTGGCTCCCAAGCTTAAGTCAGACTTACAGTTTACATCTTCACCAGTATTTTTTTCCCGAGTTGCGTTTCAGTGTGAGCTAATGATTATTTGTCATTACTGTAGTTATACAAACATGTAAACTGATTGATATCATGATGCACATAATGGCTTTGTTTACAATTTCACCAGAGTTCCAACTTATGGTGAAAATCGGCTTACGTCACACCGTAGGGATGGAACTTCGACCTAAGTCGAGGACCCACTGCACTAGCACCCACTTCTCTGAATGAACTATCTGCAGTCGAAATGCATTGTGGGAAATGGTGTTGCCAGTGGCGCATTTGGAAAACAAACTAAAAAAAAAAGTCATGATTGATGCTGTTGAAGCACTGAAGCTAGCTTAAACCAATGTCAGTATGAGAGTTAAGATCTTTCATATATAGTACGGTTTCTTACTTTAGTCAATTATCCTACTTTGGTCAAGCACATTAACTAATACAGGTACAGTTAGCCTTTTGGTTTTTACAGTGACTAGTGTTCAAAAGATCCTGTGGTGTATTTCAGTCAAAAAAGTTCCAAAAAAGTTTGATTTAGTTTCTGAAAATTCTATTTGTGATGATAATTTATCAAACTACAGCCACCTATGGTACAATATAATCTGCTGTCATTGTTACTCGGCTACTTGTTGTCGTAATTTAGTAATTACATTAATAGCAACAGAGATTCCGATCTATAGCGCTGCAGAAAAAGCCTTGATACAACAAAAATATTGGCTTTAGTAAACTATTCTGACTTTTTTAGTAACATAATAACCTATGATGGAGCTCAGGATTCAGCACTGCTTTCACTGAAGCTTAAAAACTATGACTCACCGTTAGATGCTGATTGATCCTGTCTCGTTGTTGGACATATAATAAATAATTAATGAAGGTATTGCAATGCTGTGTTGCTTTCTGTCATTCATGAACCGAAAAGCAATCTTTAGGTCAACAGAGAGGAAGTGAGGTGTTCGTAAATGCAAACTGTAAAGGTATAATTGATGTATAATTCATGCATGAGGGCGATTTAATTCATTTCAGTAAAGATACCAGAATGCCTGTTATTCTCACTATCACCTCTACAGCATGGTGGTGCAATATCTTCATTTTAAATTACAGTCTTTGTTGTTTCAAAGCAGATACCACAGGATTGAGATCCCTTGTGCACAAGAACAAAGCATGAATGTCCTGGAGACAAAAGCCTATGCAGGTCACATGTGTTCAGGCATAAAATGAAAGACAAGGTTGCATAGTTTAACATTACAATGCAGGATAGAGCTAGATACACAAGTCTGATCTGATTTATCCTGCTTGTTTTGATAGGAGCCACTGGAGAGTTTGATTGTGAGCTTAGCATCCTAAACCAACATGCTGTTAAAACCAGGACTGAAATGAGTTCATAGGGATTAACAAAAAAATATTTTCACAAAATAAAAACATATGGTGCTAGCTTTTATAAGGGCTGCACAGGGTCCAGATTCACACGTGTGATGCAAATATTTCTTAACACTTCTCTCGTTGTGCTAATTAGCACCATAAGATGTGACTGAAATAGATAGAAATGTCATTTCTAAGGTTACTTTGTAGTGGCAGATTCTTTGTGCTGCATTCAAAGTGTAGGATATTATGTTGCAATGACAATGCAGCTAAGCATCTTTACTGTAATTATTCAAATGCTTATTTTTACATTTGCTTGCTTTAACTTTAAGCCCCACAATTTCTCTTTTTTTGTCAAGTGTCATTGTTTTATGCCCCAGTTCTGTCAGGAAGCATCAACTTTCTGCATCATCACTCACTGTATCGTCTCCCTGATTGCTCTGCTTGTTGAATGCAACAGCAGCTGTTGTTCCGAAGACAGTCATAAATTCTGAATTCGAGTCTGAGACAGAAGACGGAGAGAGGCAGCGGCAGAGGAGGAAATGTGGATGGTGGAGGGCTCGTGTCCGTCTGAAGTGCGATGCCCCCTACTGCTCAGATTAAACAAGCCCTGGAGACTCTTTTTTTAATTCACTCCCCACTCATTCAGTTGGTGTCTGCAAGTACAAACATATAAATGCAAGGAAACCACACAAAAATATACAAATATAGAGGAATATACACTTAAAAACTGAAACCGTAGCAACACATGCAGCCAGATTACATTCATTCACATACATACAACACACTTAAAATGCTCTTGTGCAACACACAAGAATACTGGTGCTGATGTATAAATACATATAAATGCATACTTTTACACAGATGCATGCAGATTTTCTTCATTAAACTTGAAGCGAAATCTAAATTCCGATCACATTTTCCACTCGGACTGAAGCATGTACATTTGGAGCATCTCTGAAATTGGCTACGTTTAATCAAGCAATTTAGCATATCTGACATTTTAGCCCAAATGATGGACATGCTGTCCGCGGGAGTGTTTGTGGGAGTGTGTTGTGTTTGATCCACCGTACATAGGAGCCTTGTCAGACGATCTCTTCATCCATAATGGAACAGTGGAGCCCCCCCAGTGCAATGGCTACCAGCCCCCCTCGCCTCTTCAAAAGACGTGTGAAGATGGCATGAATTATAAATAGCAGCTCTACTCGAACACCGATACCCTGTTTATGTGAGAGTGGGATTAGTATAGGAGTAAATGGATCACAGATTGGTACACTGCATTAAAAAAAAAACCTCAGAGTGATGAATTAAGAAGTACTTGGATGTGACCAGCTTGGGCTTTTGGAGGGGAATAGCAAACTTTATTTGGCTATTGAAGTTAGCACTGGTCTAAGTTGGGTTTAACACATTTTTAAGGCAGAAATGAGGATATGAATACTTATATTTGACCAATATGGGTTACTGAGGGTCTATATTGAAGGTTAGTCACCAATAATCTTGCTGGGTTAGTGCTCATATGTTTTCATTTTGTTAAGGGGATTTAATCGAAACTTGGATTTCTTTTAGATTTGCGCCACTGATTTAAATAATACGCCATTTTTTAAAATTTTTATCATCTTGAAGTATGTACTCTCTTGTTCACATTTTGCACTGTGTTGCAACATACAGCTGTCAAAACAAAATGAATATAAACAATATGACAATTTGGCGTTTCTGGAGGAAATTCAATTGCTTAGGTTAAACAACTAATTGGTAAAATCATCAATACATTATTTATTTGAAAAAGGTTGTTTGTGGCAGCCCTTGTTTCCATCGATCAGTGTTTAAATCACTACCTGATAAACCTAAATCGCATCCCAGATAACTACAGTTATGTTACAATCTAACTGAAATAATTGGACAGTCCATTATATGACCTTCTTTTTCCAAACTAGTTTACAAATTGCATTCATGTGTCCTTTCTGAGATATCGAAACATATGCAGCAAGATATTATATCTGGTTTTCTGATCAAGACGTAACAACACATCAAATTCTATCCATCAAATCATCAACAGAAGGCACAGACTGGCTGACATCTGAAGCTCCATATACCGTCTAAAAATAAGAAACACTTGCACCGAGCATTGAGAGCCAAAAAAAAAAAAAGTGAAGAGCGCATCTGCTCCTTTCAGTTTGAGGATCAAAAAGGTTTACTGAGTATTGCATGGCCCCACTCGGAGTAACAGAGTCTAAAGATGAGCTCTGTCAGCCGGCAGTCATCACAGTGTTTGGTAATGCGCTGGCAAATCCTCACGCCTTCACCTAATCTGCAAGCACTTTTCCCTGTGTTTACTCGGAGGCAGAACCCGAATTTGATCTGTGTTTAAGGCATAAGTCCGGACTAGTCGCCCTGAAAGACAGTATCGGGTTAGACAGATATCCTGTTTAAGTGTCCTCAAGCAGGATGCAGGAAGTCTGCACCATCTGAAGACACTCTAGAAGCAGATTATTGCACAATGTATAAAGCATTGAGGATAAAGGAGACAGTAAAGGTCAGTATGATTCCAAAAAAAGGTTGCCAGATAGTATACTAGGATCTGATAGAGCTATACAATCATACCAACTTTATCTGATCAACCAGATGATTGATTCTTTTTAAGTTCATTCTCATTCTGCAAATTCTGCACTTGCAAGACAACAGACATCGTGCAAGTGTGCATGCGTTGTGTCAAGACTACAAAAGCTGCAGAGTTCTTGGAGAGAGATTACACAGAGATGCAGCCAGCAGGAGGCAACGGCAGCAGGATTTCTGCACGGCCTTGAAGGTGGATGTTCAAAACACATGTTCCTCTAAACGTGTTGCCAAGCGTTCACTCAAAGGGAATCATTGGGTTTCTCTTTATGATATAATATCATGAGGTCTTGACCTCACTATGTGAAGTGCCCTCGGTGTGATTTACAGATAGAACTGAATGGAACTGAAAGTGTTCAGGCAGGCTAAGCATTTTATAATTAAAAGATTCTCTCAATCTTTTAATAAAATGACAAACAGTAGCAGCTAATTATCAAATAATTTCATATTGTTCAAAGTGCTTGTCATTGAGAAACTCCTCCACATGCTCAGGCAAGACTGTTTTTCTCCAGAACAGAGGCGGGCAGTAGCACACACTCTGGAACTGATGTGCAGCTATAACACACATAGACTCAGCGGGGCATCTGGGTATTAAGTGTCCAGTGTATCTCTTCTCACTTCAGGGGTCTGGACCTCTGACTGCGCTAACTGAAATCAGCCGAAGACAAACACGACGACATCACTGCGGCTACAGCATCAATTATTGACCTGGGCCTGGACACACTGAGGCTCCGATTACAAAGACAGCCGGAGAGAAAGAAGTCATGCTGCCTGCAGACACTTCTACAGCCTCACATGGAAAAATCTGAGTCATCTTCCTACCAGTAAATGCTCTCATAGTTCTCACGCGTGTGGCTTCAAAGACAAACATAAACGGCCTGAGAAAGCCTCAGGTATGTTGCCGCTCACTTGTTCACCTCTCCCTTCACAAAGAGCGGAGATGTTTGGAGCTCTTTTATCAGCCGTGTTATAGCACGGGACCTTGGGCCAGCCATAACACACCAAACGGACAGGCATGCAGGAGGAACAGGCAGCGGTAATAAAAGCTGACGCCGAAGCCTGGGGACAGACAAAACTCTGCACGGCACTCTGGGAAACACAAGGAGTGTGGTTGTGGTTATGATTAGAAGGTACAAGTTGGCAACTTTATACCTGGTGATTCATGGAATAGTCCAGGGTGTTCTCAAAGCGAAGACTTTTACTGACTTTGAACCTGCATTATGACAGTTGGCTTTCAACAAGTTGCTGTAATTACCCAACAAAAGTCATCTGTCAGTGTCTTTCATGACTATCCAAGGACATATTTAACTACTAAAACTATGTGGTTACCATTTAATCAGCGATATGGATTTAAAAAAACATTAACTTTGACTGCTGGTAGGAGAAAGGATGCAAACCGCCCAAATTTGTACAACCACCACTCTACCTGGAGCTCCGTCCTCGAGTTTCACCAAGGTTACGAAGCCACTTTTCATGCCTTTGTTTGGTCACCACATACACTGCCGTTCAAAAGTTGGGGATCACTTAGAAATGTCCTTATTTTGTAAGAAATAAGGAAAAAGAAAAGCATTTTTTTTCCAATGAAGATTATACGAAAAGAATCAGAAATATAGTCTAGACATTGTTAATGTGGTAAATGACTATTCTAGCTGGAAATTTTTAATGGAATATCTCCGTAGGGTTACAGAGGAACATTTCCAGCAACCATCACTCCTGTGTTCTAATGCTACATCGTGTTAGCTAATGGAAAGGTTAACTGATGATTAGAAAACCCTTGTGCAGTTACATTAGCAAATGAATAAAAGTGTGAGTTTTCATGCAAAACATGAAATTGCCTGGGTGACCCCAAACTTTTGAACAGTAGTGTATATAGTGCCTTTTAACCTTAGCTAGGCAGTTTACAATGTGTTTCCCATCACCCATTCACAGATATCCTCACACACCAATGATGACCATTGCTGCAATGCAGCAGTGCTTCCCTACCATCAGCAACTTGTTGTGCAGTGTCTTGCCTAAGGACACTTTGACACACGAGGAGTGCGGGGATCAAACCACCAACTTTCCAAAGAGTGGATGATCCACTCTATCGCCACTTATGCTCCTCCTCTCCTGCTCAGAAAGTCACCTTTTGCATCAGAAGTGAATATCATTCCTGATAGCTCTTTAGCTGTGGACCAGACATGAACTAAAGCTCAACATCCTGAACCCTAAAACCAACTGGCAGTTTCTAAGGACGTTTTTATCTTATCTTTTTATCTTGATATAAACTAAAAAACTGCAGGAATTACATCATTTATCAGAGCCAGAAACTGAAAAGCTCATCTGTGACATGCTGTTCCGCTGGGAAATTTAACTAAATCTAAGTTTAACATCAAAATCACTGTATTTTACATCTCATTTAAATATTCAGCAACTTCAAAATGAACTGCAGGCAGTGTTTACACAAAAGACAAGTATGGAGACAAACTGACAGTGTAGATAGACAGTAAAATATCTGAATAGTGTGAAAAGGAACAAATTGTTCGAAGATACATTCAGCAGGGAGAAATATCTTGCTAGAAAAGCATGAAAAAACACCTAGTTTTAATAGACTGCATTGACACAATTCAGCATTTACATGATGTATTGCATAACTTTAGCATAGAGGTGCAGGACTTAAATTGCAATGAGAAAAAAAGAGTCTAAAAATGTGACAGCAGCAAATGCAAATGCCCAGAAATTGCTTGAGGTTTCGACAGTTAAATGAAGTGGTACGTAGTTTTAAAATACTAATTAATGGCATTTTAATAAAGCTGAAATTGCCTTTGTTTTCCCTCCTGAGAGTAAATCCTCGACAGAACAGAAAGTGATGAGCTGTCTGCCCTAATAGAATATGAGCAGCTTTAGCCAACCTGCAAAGAAGTGCTGGATATAAATAACCTCCGCTGTTTGCTGGATAAGCAATCATCGAACTGCATTCTTGTCAGAGAGAAAAAGCTTCTAAAAAAAAAGCACGTTTTTATGCCATCGTGAGACACTGAAACCCAATCAAAAGTCATTCAGGTTCAGGTTTAGCAGGTATTACCAGCAAACACACCAGACTCTCAATGATTTCTGTACCAACTGGCTGGCATCCAGTTTTTTGGGGAGAAAATCCATGAAGATTGGTTATAGTTGCTCAGCTGTGAAGACGCTTGTGTATGCTGCTTACTGAAATAACAAAAGCCTGTATAGACCTCCGCTGATTTGAGAAGGCCTCAGTTCATTAACTCAGCTGCCCAGAAAACTTTTCTGCGCTGTGTTGTTAACTTTCCCCCTGTGTGAAGCTTGGCATCTTGATCTACGCCACCTGACAAGGCAAGACGGCAAACCCATTCATCTTCCCCCATCTTTCTCGTTTGATCCCGCTGTCCTGGGACTTCAAAGCCTATAGGCCAGCGGACCGTGGCTGTCCACACGCCACGCCAGACTGACAGCTACAAAGGAATCAAGGTACACCTCACAGGAAAATCCCTACCGCGACATGGTCAGATAGCCGTATGGGTCCTGCAGGAAACATGATCATTTCATGCTAATTTCTACTCTTTCCACAACGATGCCAGCAGGCAGCTGGCCAGCTCCATCTGTCTGTGCCAATTTAGGTTCAATTCAGATTAAATTCAACCATTTGCCGTTCGTTTTTTTTTTCCCTTTCTCAAGCGAGCTGTCCAGTGGTGAATCTCCAGCATTATTCATACACTGCAACAATTAAAACATCAACAGGGGGAAGGAGAAAAATATGTACATTATTCATATCTGTCCTCCAGGGAGACAGTCAGTCAGAGCTAATGAGGGGCTGAAGCTTTGAAGTCATGGAGCCCTCAGTGAGGTGAATGGCATGAATTAAGTACCACCATCAGACACGTTTTGCTCCGTGCGAATGCCTTCTAGGCGGCTAATTTTAGCCAGCTTTATGAGCCTTGACTCGTCTATTTTCTAAGTTTTTATTAGGAAATATGAATATAATTAAGCCTCTTCCACTCTGATATCTACAAGGTCAGGCTCAGTTACAGAGCGGCTCTCCAGGAGCTGCTAGCTAATGGATGTAGAATAAAGAGGACATTGATACTGCATGAGAATATGTGTAGCAACACAAGATATACTTGTTGTCAAGTGGAGCAAAATGGATGCTTTTTTTCCCCCATCGCTCAAAAGCGAGGGAAGTGAGAAGTGTTTTTGGCCAGCAGCGGCCTCGCTAAATGCAAGAGGCTCTGCCAGCCAGACTTGACCCCTTTCCCTGGCGCTGCCGGTGCCCGTCATCCTGCCCTGTGCCATGCTGATATGCTATCTGCCCAAACAGATGCCCGCCCCGGCCTCGCAGCGCCACTGTCCGGTCCCCCACTTTACTTGTAGCTGCCTGCTGATGTTTTGTCCGCCCTAACGCTCCGTTTCACCCTCGTCTCCTTGAAGAGGCACAGCGGAGAGATAACCCAGACCCGCGCTGACCTCGCTGTTAAAGGGAAGCTGCTCGCCGATGAAAGGCCCGCGTGAGTCCGAGGCCAGACACGACATGAAGACGTCTAGCGAGAGCAAAACACGCTGTAAACATTTGGCTTACCTCCACAGCGAGCTCTCCAGCACCTTGGTGGAATCAGCATGGTAGTACTTGGTCAGGATCAGGATGACCTGCAAGAGAAGCATGACAGAGAGGCGGTTAGATGTAAGACTGGAATCAGGGCTGTAGCAGGGATTTTCAAAGCATGAAGGTCAGAAGTCCAAAGAGCCATCCACAACCCCAACATGATGGGACATTAAAAGGTTTCATTTTTCTCTTAATTCAGAGATATCTCTATTTTCTACCCCTACTACTGCCAAGTTAAGTTTTTTGGTGCAAATGCTTTACTGATGTCATTTCAAAATGGTCAAACTGTACATCCCAGAGAGTCTCGTTTCACCGTTTATTCACATCAAAAATGACAAGGTTTGCCAAGTTAAAAGCCTTAGAATCCCAAATCTGGTGCATTTTTGGTGCATTTCTAAAGCTGAACTGATCAATAATTTTGCAATATCAAATGAGAATGTGTCATGTGGAAGATGTTACAGATGGTTAAAACCCACAGAGAATTATTTCCCAACCTTTTGTTTTGGTTGTACTGCATCTCCACTCTCATCAAGCCACTGTACACTACCTGACCATCACCATCAAACTCCCAATAAAGAAAGTGCCAAAGTGGAGCATCTATGCTTTAAGGTGAAAAAAAGTGCCAACAGTTTGTATTTACACAAGTTTCCATTGACCTCAAATGACCAAAAAATGTATCATGCTTTGGCTTAAAGAGCTAGACACGACATAAACAGATCCAATAATTCCAGTTTCAATTAAGCTTGCTGCAGTAAGCTGCAGGGATCAATGGATTATTGGCCTGATTCAATATTTAGCTCAACACTCAGGACGGATAAAGGCGGAAAAGCTCTTTTTTAATTTAAAACACAACTAAATACAAGTATATGAATGAATTTTTATGCTTATGTTTGTGTTATTCTGAATTTTAACATCAAAATTTTCATTTTTACTGTAAATGCATATTGGTTCCAAATATCAGTTATTCCTTTCCTTCAGTAAATCATATTTGTCAGATAATGGAGTTAGCTAAAGCCATTTTAAATACATTCGAGCCTTGTTGATCTCGTATGTTCCAGTTTAATGGTCTTCTGAAGGTGGAGTAAGCCAGCTTTAAGAAAGTTTCTTGACATTTTAACTCAACAACCAAACCAACACACCACTTCTTGTAGAGAAACTCCAAGCTGAAACCAGCTCCTCATTCAACATTTCACCTTCATAACAAGGAGCAGAGGAGCACCAATGTCTCTTACACCTGCTATACAAGCTGTTGCTGCACAAAAAACATCCACACTGCAAAAAACAAGAGGAAACGGTGTTTTAAAATCCTCTAATTTCACCCTATCTTTGAGAAAATGTATATAGGGATCCATAGGTGGACTGGAATAGCATCATGTGGACCATGTGTAAATGGGAAACAAACACATCAGATCTTTTTTTTAAAGTAAGGTCAGATAGCAGACTATAAGGAGATATTTACTCAATTTGACTATAAGTATAATAGATTAGCTAGATTGGCTCACTTAATCTTCAAATGGCTGCCATTGTTAACTGCTATTACTAGTGGAAATAGCTGATTGATTGAATTTAATGCAGCATTTTCAGTAGTTTGCGAGGTTCAGCTGGTTGCATCTCATCATACATCCTCCTTTTCTAATAAATAAATAAAATAAAACAAGAACAGGCCGATTGAGCTGTTAAAGAATTCTGCTGGACCTTCAGGTCAAATGGCAGAAAAAGCAATATTTAAACAAACCATTATCTCCTCTTCGTTTCATTTTATAGGACTAAAGACTCCCAGTGTCAGGCGCAAAGACTTGACAGAAGGTTTTGATCAATACTCTCATCCTAAAACACCACTGTTCAGTCAATAGACTTGCATAAATGTGGCAAATGTTTGGCCGTTATTTAAAGTAATCCCTGTTCTGTATTCACATTATATTCCCAGCGAAGGCATCTGTTAGGGAACGCGATCTGCGCTGCTGCTGATTTTTAAGCTGAGCTCTGTTTGAGAGTGCTTGGAGAAACTATTACCCTGAACAAATAACGGCCTTGTTTGCCACTTTGATTCCAGAGAGAGCTCACACAGAGCTTCCTTCAGTGTTCCTCCAAGCCTACTTTGAACACGCAAAATTTAGTTTAACACATTTTTCTCGGGGCGATTCGACTATCATGTCTTGATTGTAAGGAGAGTATGGATGTGTTGTTGGGTTAGGGGACAGAAACAATAACATTCCAGCGCTTCACACAGAAAATAAAACTAAAATAAATGTATTATTCATACGACCCAGACATCTTGGTCCAGGGCACAAAGCTCATGTGTACACTGGATCAGAGACGCTTGTCTTTCATATTTCTGAGACATCCTCTTCTTGACAGCAAGGTCTGCTGGGATTTGCGTTGCCATGGCAAGAGTGCCAGTGGGTCAGGCTGCACAGTGGGGCCTAGAGGTGTGATTGACAGGCTGGCTTGCAGCTGTAGGTAGCGGAGCAGGAGAAAAGCCCAGGCCTGCCTCCAGGCAGAGGGGAGTTGATTGGCTGGGGGGTCCTGCCCAGAGGCAGCTGCCAACAGCAGGTTCTGTTGAAGGCGGATGCTCCCAGCGAGTCAAGCAGCAAACTCTGAGCAGTATGGACACTCCTGATACATCTTAATGTGGAAAGCAAGCGCCACAATCTTTGCGGTGATAGGACAAGATTTCGGCTCTTCTTTCAAGGCTGCAGGTTTAGGTTTAAATTTTTGGCCGACAGGTGCCTGAACACGTCACAGTCTGGGTGGCCTCAGAGAAAATGAAAGACAGGTAGCAAGTGCAGGAGGTAAACATCTGCTTGATTTCTTTGTCAGATAGGATGAAAGCTTTGCTGTCTCACTCCACCGACGTAATAAGATACCTGGCTGCAGGCCCAAATATTCCTTCAAACAAGTTTTCATCCCCGTCAGAGCATTTACTCTTATAAAACCGACCCTCTAGCAGGAAGTAATGCCCACAGTTTTCATATTGCCCTCTTGTGTCAAGGCGAGGCCCCACAGCCTCGAGCGCTTGGGTTGCAGTTAATATTCAAAAAGGAACCCTATGCAATTTTTATAAGACCTTCCACCGAGGCGGTGCTCGTCTGTAACTGCGCCTTGAAAGACTTTTTTCCACACAAAACTTAAGAGCTGGTCAAAGCGGAACGCCGCAGCTGGGGAGACATGGAATGAGCTTTGAGAGCTCTAGACCAATTTCCACAACAGAGAGTACCATCAAAGTCTCAGCGGAGTCTCGAGGCGCTCGGGTCAAAGCAACCCCAACTCAGCCTGGTGGATCCTGGCTTCCAAAGATGCTTATGGGGTCCAGAAAACCGGAACAGAGGACATTTCCCCGAGCAGCAGCCTACTTGTTAACTGAAACGGATGCAGTGTCAATGTCCGACCTGTTTGTGATTCTTATTGTCGGAAAAATTTCCTGATGAGGATTTAGACAGCATCCAGATTTGAATTTGCGAATGAGCAGTCGTGTGAGTCATGCGGCAAGTGTTCCCTGATTGGTCGCTGGCCTACTGTGACTCAACTGGTGTCTCTGGAAGCAGGCTGTCCGCCTCTGCACAGCTGTCCTTCTCCTAATGAGACGCCGGTGCAAAGCTTGACACTCTTACTATACAGGGAGAAAAAGCCCCTCGACATGAGGATTAGATCTACCACGCTGCACGCTTAGCACTTATGCCTCCCTGGTTTCTTTTCTCCTTCAGGTTTAAACCTCCAGTTGAAAACGTAAGCCTTTATTTTTATGATTGTATCGATTCTTCTTATTTTGTCCACTGGGTTGGTGTGGATCAGGCCTAAAGCCCAACGTCTGACGATATCAAGCCATTAAGTTGTGGTTGCACAGAAGCATTCATTATAAAAGCTCAATTTTTTGTTGGAATGACGGAGAGAAACACCTGAATCTTTAAAATACAGCATGTGAAAGTACACATTTCTGCCTGGTGTGTGAATACATGCAGTGCAGCAAAGGAGCTCCACATAAAAACATAATCCTCCACAGCCTCTTGGATTTTTCACAAAACACAGTAGGCCTGCTGGTTGACAGTAAGCCCCGTCTGCAGCGTACATCTATAATTACAGCTTTCTAAGTGTAGCACACGTCAAATTGCATCTTCTGTATTGTACGTAAAAAGAAGAAGGGAAAAGAAACTGTGCAAGTCCATAAGAACACCGGCCTCCATAAGAATTCGGTATGCATCATTCATCCAAATGCCAATGTCAATAAAATATTCTGCCTCTCCATCCCCATGTTGAGTCAGTCCTCAAGGCCCAAGTTCTGTTCAATTGGAAAATGATTTTTCTTTGGGGATGAAGTGGACAGGGCAAGGATGTATTCGACCATAAATCACTACTGGCAGGAGGCAGAGCGAGCATTTATTTGGCAGCAGTGCACCTAGCCACACTGACAAAACTGCTGAACAGCACAGAAGCCAGATCCCTGCATTGCCTCTAGTGTACAGAGCAGTGCGTTAAGACTACAACTTGGCAGCTTCAACCAACAGCTCATTGGACTAAAGGGCAAAATTGGCACAGGCGAAGAATCCAACCAGAGCGGTAAGAGGAAAAAAAAGAAATCCCCCTTCTTTTTTTGGAAAGACAGCGCCATGCCAGTCAGTCGTAATTCAATACAAATAAATCACAGAACTGTACTTAGAGTCAACAAGCATCGGAAAACATGCCAAGCTTAAGCGAACAAAGTCTGGGAGCTCATTTTTTTCACGAGCACCGACAGGAAGATGTCTGCTCTTCTGGTTTCGGTAATAAATTGCTCAGATGATGAACTCTGTAACCTAATCAAGGAGGAAGTATTGCTCTGTTGTAACCATCTTGTAATACCACGACCGCATAGTTAGCCACTGTGGCTTTCTTGTTTGTAAGCTAGCAGACAATGAGCCCCATGGGCTTTGTTGGGGAAAAGTCAACAGGGCGGTCAGGACCCCTGGATGACTCCACACAAGACCTACAAGAGACCCCATTGAGAGTCAAGCTCATGGCCGAGACGAGCATGAACTCCGCCTTGACAACCGCTGTTTGTCCCCGAGATATTCCCATCAACTGTGTGTCAATGGAGCGCTATCAATCAGCTATTGAGAAGACAGAGGGAGAAAATGTTAAAGGAAGAAAGGAACTTTTTGGGAAGGGGGGGGAGTAAAGACAGACAGACTCTGAGGCTCTGGAGAAAGAATGCACTCATTCATTTTTAAAGTGAAAACAGCGACATACAAGTACTCCATCGAAGTGTGCGACGCCCCCACCTCATCCCCTCAGGGCGCTTCACATTCTCCAGAAACAGACCACACGCATAAACAATTCATCACAGTCCGGGAATAAAAGAGAGGAACTCATTTTTGTCTATTTTCAAAAAAAAAAAAAAAAGAAGGAAGAAGCCCAATTTATATTCTTGAGGCACAAAAGTAAATTCCATGCCGATTAAATTTGTGGAATGACTTTGTGCTGACACTTTGACGCCAACTCGTTTTTTTTTCCTTTCTGTCTCTCTGTCTCACACACATGAATTCACAGACAAAGTGATGGCATATTCTCTTGTGCATGAAGCCTTTCAATCTGTTGCACAATATGTAACCTTGACTTAAACCATATTCCATTTAGATTATTTTGGGAGGCTTTTTGCGTTTATTTGATGCAGCCGAGTACAGTAGAGAATCACACAGAAACTCTTAAGTCAGAGAAAGCGAGAGAGACAGAAAGAGGGAGCGAGGAGGGGGGATGATATGCAACAAAGGCTGAACCAGGATTTAAAATAGGGATGTTGCATTTACATAGCTTACATCTCTCTATCCCCTGGATGATGCTGAATATAGCTCCAATTGTGGAAACAAATATTCTCGACTTCTAAGGGTCAAACGGGGTATGATTCCCTATTCTGATCTTCAATCTATTCCGTAAAGGATCAGTCGAATTCATTTGGCGAGGACAGTCCACACAGATACACGTCATCGTACACGGACATGGGATTGACGAACGCTACGTTAGCTTAACTATGGTAAGCCGGTACGTCCCAAAGACATGTAACACATTGACAGCCTCTCATAATAGAGATTGTCACCCAGCTGCTCTCTCAAACAGGCTTAAAAGCTCCTCTAGTGATTTCCCAAAGTATAACCAGGTTTAAGTTGGCTTGAATGTTTAGAGGAATGGTCCAAACTCACAGAACAATGACAAATGGTGGATGTAACTCCAGTTCTATGAGCATGTAGGAAACAGAACAATGGAGGTTTGTTATGTTTGACTACATGTAGTAAATTTTATGTTAAAGATCATGGTGTTTGAGGATACAAAAAAGGGAAGAAAATGGCACTTTCTTTCTCCAAATTAGACCAATAAGAATTTGTCCCCTACAAGTTCAACCAGTCAGCACTGACAACCGCTCATGGCAGCTCAAAAGTATCTACTTACCAAAGTAGAAACATTTTTTTTAGTAATGGAACACAAGCAAAAATTCAACAATAGTTCCTGTACTGGAAAGCAACCTTTCTCTGGATGTTCCATGGATAACACAATGGATTCAATGCTTGAAAGACAACAAATAGTGAGTTCAAAGCTGTCCTCAATGAGGTATTTTTGTAACAAGTACACCATTTATCTCAAGATTTATCTAAACATATAAGTACAAAAATTTGGGGTGAACTAACCCTTTAAATATGTGTCATGTTCTGACCCCAGGGTCTGAAATGCCAACTAGCTATCCAAAGGATAATTCAGCGGCTGTAACTTCCCCTACATTCCTCTCCACACATACATACGCGCCCGTGAAATAAAGTGCCTCAATCGTCCATATATTTCCCCTCTAGCCCCATCCTACCCATTCAGCGGGCATGCTAATGGTTCAGGACTGAGCGGTTACATCTGGCCGAGGCCATTTTTGAGATGGACCTTGACCACGCTCTTTATCTGGGCCCAGCCAGCGACCCGCGTGCTCGTTACCATTTTAACAGTAGTTGGCGATTGCCGCCGTTCATTAAACTGCTCAGGCGGACAAGAGGGGAGGGCAATTACATGGACCTTTGCTTCTGCTCGCCTTCTGCTCTGTCCACACAAAAGGGTTATGCTGACCTCACCCACTAGAGGCCGTCCACCCAGGTGGAATAGGAGCACATCTGGAGACCAGACCTGCTGTGGTAGGTAGTGGGGAAATGATTTCCATTCAAAATGGAACGCTGTGGAAGAGGTGTCTGTTTTTAAATTGGTATTAATTATTGCCATGATGGAGACGTTAAACTTTACTGACCACTTCTGCTGTAAAAATTTGGAACAGCCTCCTACAGTTGTACAAAAAGCTCCAGTTTAACGGAATTAATCAGGACATGTCTTAATAAAATAGGAACAGTCTGTACTTTTTCACTTGATTTTTGCCTTTTTGGTATTAACCAGACAAATGTTGTCCTTTTGTGTCTGCTAATACTTCAGCACCATGCCTACAAGATAAATCAAGCAGCAAGTTGCCCAGGAAGTGGATCCAGTATCCTAATCCAGTGGAGGGATGTTCCTGCCAGAGAACATATTTCATTTAATCCATGCATGTGATGAGACACTAATTATAATGGGAGAGTAAATATCAGGTTAACAAGCACCAAAATCTGCCACAGTTGATGTTTTCACCCTACAGTAGCGTTCAAAATGAATACATTTGTGCTTGTTTGGTTCATGTTTGATCTCAAAGCATCTGTCATTTCTAGATCTCTTTTATAACCACAAACTTTTCACTCCTTACCTGTTCTATTTGTTCACCTATCCTTTGTCATTTTTTCCACGTGTTTTTCTGTTGTTTCCATCTTCTCTTTTTGATCTCCGCTCCTCTTTAAGTCTCTGAGGTTTTCTAATTCCTTCAACCTTCCTCTGTTCTCCCGTGAATATCTGAGCAATTGCTATAATTGGGCTCTGATCAAATTGGCGGCCTGTTATCCAAGGAGCACATGCTAGAACAGTTAGGGCTGGTAATGTTCACACAAACACATGTGCATCCTCCCCCGGTTCTCTGAAATTATGGGGTGTATCCACAACAACAGGCTATCTTTGGTAACGCGCATTACTGTAATTCCTCCGCAAACCTGAGAGGGTATCATCAAGACACATTTTAAACATGTATTCCCAAACAAAAATCATTTATCCATGCAAATACATATTCCTGCACATGGCATTGTGCAGATAATTTTGTCCATTGAGAATCCAGTCAATCGACTGATGTGCTATCCGACAACTAATTGGACCAACAGGACTGTGCGAGCCGAGTTCCTTAGATGTGTGATAATCCACTGCTGGAAGCCCCGAGGCCTTTGGGACCGAGAAAGAGAGAAGTGGGGGAGGGAGAAGAAGCGATAAAGAAAGATATGGGATATAGTGGGGAGATAAAAAGAAAATGGCGCGAGACAGAGACTAAGAGCTGACAGTAGAAAAGAGTCGGATAAGTTGGAGGGAAGGCGCCGCGTGAAACAAAAAAGAGAAAGAATTAAAGTTAGAGAGCGACGAGATGAAAAAGAGAGGGTGATTGGAGATGGATAGAGGAGGGAAACCGGAGTGAAGCATTAGAAATAAAATAGGACATGGCGGATGGGAGTGTGAAGGCTGCGATGGGGTCGCTAATCGATGAAGGGATTGAGACGAGCCTTCTGGACCTTAAATCTGTCCATCGATTGGCGGCGCTTACTGGGGACGAGGCGATGGGGTTCAACGGGGCCGCTGGGAACCCAACTTAACCTGGCTCTAAGTAATCAGTCCTGGTCTTCTGATGAGGTTCACAACCTCACCCTGATGTGTGCTGTAATCCTCCCCACCAAGCAGGAGGCTGGACGTGATATAAGCCTTTAACGCAGGCAACGCCCAATGTAATATAAGCACAAATTGTGTCCACTGCCTATTTTCTTGAGCCAGAATCACAACGGAAAAGGTTCTTTGTTGAATTTTGTATTGGGTTTGTCACTGGAGTTACAAGCAAAGAAAGAATTGCTTTACAAGTGTCTCATGACCCTTTGGTGTCCTTTGAGCAGGCTGATGTGCTGCAATGTAAGAAAGTCTGAAGTTGCTGAAAAATCTCATTCCTATTGCATTCGAAAGCATCACTGATGACTCTGAACCAAAACAATGGAATTGAAAACCAGAGAAATGAGTTATGAAGCAATGTTTTTCCTTACAGACTTGACAAAAACTGCAGAATTGATGGATAATCCTCTGTTGGTTCATCACTGCAAGCAATGCTTTTCACATACATTTACCCATTTTATCCAGTGACCACATAAAATACTGATTTAACCCTCCTGTTGTCCTCATTTACGGCACCAAAAGATATTGCTCCTTTTTCTGAAAAAATCCAAAAATTAGGCAAAAACCCCAAATTTATATAAAATTTGCAAAATCTTCAGGCAGAAAATTGTTATTTTAAAAAAAATCCCCAAATTTGGCAAGAAATACAAATTTAAATAAATAAATAAAAAATAAAAATTGTAAATATTTTCAAAAAAATTTATAAAAATCTTCCAAAAAATCCTAAAAATATCTAAAGTAATTCCATATACATCAGTAAAAATTCTAATATTTAAAATCAACCAAAATCCAGCAAAATTCGCTGGATTTTGGTTGATTTTTATGTGAATGTTCTTAAAAAATATTTTTAACATTTCTTTTTTTCCACCAAAAAATGTTCAAAGATTTCCCCAAAAATGTTGAAAATGTGGACATCAGAAGTTTCACTGTGAATTTTTTTTTTTTTCCCACATTTTCAAACTTTAAAATGACCCACAGGACGACACGAGGGTTAAAGTAATAAATAAAGCAAGAGCTATGTGAATTTGCTACAACAATTAGATGACTTATGAGTATTCCATTGCATTTTTCTCTTTGTTTCATCCAGCGTTGCTCAAATTTCAGTCTTGACGTACAAGTGGCTGTTGGATGCCAACATATAAATCTTTCTCTCAGCTTTCCTTAGCATTTAAATGCCACTTTTCCGAACCAAAAGAGTAAATACTGTTATTCACAGTTTGATCGGTGTGAAGGGAGCCCGGATGAGTCCCAGAAAAGGCACAAAATGAGAAATCCATTTTCCATAAACAGCTTCTGCATCATAATATAAGCACTCTGTTGTAAGCGACTGATGCCGGAAGATGAAGAAATCTGTACAAAACCGCAGTAAATAACAACCTGATGATACAAACTTCAGAGCAAATTTGACTGATATGGGGCGGGACAAGATAATCACTGATTTGGGGTAAAAGTGTGGCCTTTAATCTTGAGAATACATCACGACCAGATGCTCCCAACATGCAGGAGCATCAGAAAGCAGATGCCTTTGAATGCAGCAACAGTGCTAATGTGTGATGTTTCTGCCTCTTTCATGCAGCCTGCTGCAGAATTAAACGCCTCTTCTGACTAACAGAAACCGGTTGTTTCCCCATCTGAAAGTCACAATTACAAGAAGAAAGATGGACTAAGTAAACAGACGAGCGCCTGGGGACACCTCTTCCTCCTTTCAGAGACAGATGTTGAGTTGTGCTCCCAAGCTACAATAAAACCTTTTTCAGACGAGAATATTAGAAAACAAAACCATCATGGGCAGAAAGGCAGAGAGAGATCACTTATGTGAAAGGTATTGACAGATAAGAGCTCGTCTTAATGAGGCTGACTCTCTTTGTATAAACCTGAATCTGTTTACTGCAGATGAAGGTGTGAAACTAACTGACGACACATACGTTTTCAATTTTTTCCCTTTCTCGCCGTGTACTCCGCAGTCTTATTGTTCATGTGTACCAATCCTTGACTCCTCGCAGCCTTCATCCATTAAGCGGATGGTAAAAATTTCCCCGTCTCTTTCAAGTGGAAGTCGCCACATCAAGCACATCACTGATAACAGACGCTATTACTCACACACAGAACAGGCCTCATCCTTCATAGTTTGCTGAATTCAAAGACCAGATTTTATCGAGCACGCTGTCTTTGACTCCCGTTTTCATCCGTCTGCACGATTTCATTATTTTGGAACAGATATGTGGTTAAAAAAAAAAAAAAAAAGTCGCTGTCAGGACAATTCTATATTCTTTTGAGTTAATTTACGTTTGAAATAAAGCCACACTTGGCTTCTTTTGCCAAAATTAGCATTGTAGTGAGAAATTATTAAGCTGTCAGATGATCAGAACTGCATATTTTTGATGATCTAACATCTTTGTAATAAGAAACCATTGGGAACAATTGATAGAAGCAGGAAGAATATCTGTTTGGGTCATTCCAGAATTGGAGGACACTTGGGCTTCAATATTTTTGAAAAATAAACCTTCTCTTTTACAGTTTTCTGCTCCATATTCATCAATAATAGGTAATAAACTATCAAAGGCTTGATTGGCTCAGCTTCCACATCAATGGTAGCATTTTTATTCCATGTTTTCTGTGTTGTTTGCTAACCCTACTCTAATCACAGTAACAGGGTTGCTAATCCATGCTAATGTGATCTTTTTCTCAGCAGTAGAAGCTAGATATTTAGCTGCTGTTACTGCTGACCAAGAGGACAAACTGACTGACGGAAAACAGTAAAAAGATTTTGTTCTATCCTGATAACACAAATTGGTAAACAAACTGCAACTGCATCCATAGCAACGTGATACTTCCTGTGACGGTCACTAATGCGACATTTACCAAAACACTTCTATTGATATTCAAGTTGATAATCATTGCATTAACTCAGGTAGCGTTCGTGCTCTCCTCAGTGTAGCAATGATTGATCATAACCTTTTCTCATAATTGCAAAATGACATAATTATGAGAATTCAATGAGCTGATTTAGCGGCTTTACAAAAAATATTTTATCTGACTTTAAATGCATCAAGCTCCAAAAACTGTGGCTCCAACTGTCTTTCCATTGAACTGTCCAAATACCAAAGACTTCCACAAAATAATCCAGGTCCACTTACTCACATTTTCCCTTTAGAACCATGTGCTGGATAAAGGTTTGTTAGAAAGGAAGCAGTGAGTTAACCCTCGTGTCGTCACCACAGGTCAAAACTGACCCGTTTTAAAATTTGAAAACGTGGAGAAAAAAATATATTTTCACAGTGAAACTTTGATGTCCACATTTTCAACATTTTTGGGAAATCTTTGAACTTTTTTTGGTAGAAAAAAAGAAATGTTAAAAATGTTCCTTAAGAACATTCACCAAAAAATCTACCAAAATCCAGCAAATTTCGCTGGAAAGAAATATTTACAAGAATTTTCTTGCCAAATTTGGGGGATTTTTTAAAAATAAAACTTTTAAGGGAAACTTTAAAGGAATTATTGGAATTTTCTTCCTGAAGGTTTTGCAAATTTTCAGAAATTTGGGAAATTTTTTGGTCGAATTTCTGGCTTTTTTCAGACAGGGAAACAATATTTTTTGGTGCTTGTAAATGAGGACAACAGGAGGATTAAGTGAGTTGAATCTGTTAAAGCTCTACGTCTGAGGTAAAGAATGAACCCCGGTTCATACTAAATTGACATCCTCCTATCCACAAGATATTTTCTCCAGACACCATGCAATCGTTTCCACAGGCTGGCTAGTACTCCCCCACAGCTCGTCAACTGATCTTTTATGTGTTAAATTAGCATAGTTCCCCTTAATGAGAGCGCTGAGATTTGACAAGCCTGCACTGTCATCCTGTCTTGATTTCTTTTTTTTATTACTTTCTAACAACGGGGCTCTGCTTAATATATTTCATTATCACCTGTTTACTTTCAGCTCTTATTTGCATGCGGCTCTGTTTCCTGGCTACCTTTACTGTCACGACGGCTCCGGCAGAGGCTCCTGTCCTGGCTCGGGCTTCATCCCCTCCAGTGGATACAGCTGCTCACCACAGCTGAACAGCTGTCACCTCGGCATTATCATAATCCCCGTCTCTCTCTCCCTCTGTCGCACCCTCCCCGTTGCGTCTTTGGCCTTTTTTATTAACACAGTTTTCTGCTTTTTGCTTTGTCATATGTGCAAGCTTTGTCCCCTTTTGCTTCCTTTTCTAAGGCAGACTTTCTGTTCCGCAGTCAAAAACCACACATCATTAACACATGAAGCTATTAACAGTGAGATTGTTTTCTTAATGGGAGTTAAAGATGATTTGAAAAGCGGTGCAGAGTGTAACTGGCACTGAATGCAACATTAAATACAGTGGAAATACTTTCAGGGTCTAATTTGGGTAAATGTATTCGAGGGAGCCGCTCTAATTACACGACGGAGATACATTATTTATCCCTGTACGATATTATACATAGTGTTTTCCCTGTTCCAAGCAGCCGGGGTTCAAGCACAGTTTATCCTGCGTAAACCTTCATGTGTAAATGAGCTGTGAAGAAGTGGCAGCTATTTGTTATTGGGCTGTTGTTTCCAGTTGTGCTGACTCTCGAGGAGACGGCGGGCCTTTCCTGCGACATTTTTCCCACCTTGTCATTAGGTGCCGTTAATGTTATTTCATAGGCAGTGTTTACTCCGCTGGAAATGAACGGGGTTATTACAACAATACCACCAGTCAAGGCCAGAGGGAAATATTATGTAAATGACAAAACTGAATAGAAACAGCTTATCAACATAAACAGTTGGCAGAGAAAAAGCGCAGTTTAAATAAGAGCAAATCTCGCCGGATTAAAAAATAATCACAATTAACCCCCTCCTGTCTGCTAACCACCAGATTATTCACCAGGTTTACGCGCTGATCATTTGATTGATTGATTCCAGATGTGATCGATGCCGGTTGTTGATCGCAAGCACTTTACCTGAATTGATTCCAAGCAGAAATGTGCATCGGATTTCAGTCTAATCAATGGAGAAGCATGCTAATTGTGTTTAGCATGGAGTGCTAGTGGAAGCAGTGGGAACAGAAGCAAAGGTGTCATTTAAGCTGTGGATGGATGCAGTAACAGCAGCAATAATAGCTCAGCAAGTACATTTTATAGGCTCATTTCCAGCAACCATCACTCCTGTGTTCCAATGCTACCTTGTGTTAGCTAGTCTTGTTGAAAAGCAATGACTGTATCTTCCAAAACAAAGCAAAAGAATTGTGTTTTCTGTGTAAAAATGCATGAATGAAAACAGGACAGGGCAGCATTAACCCTTGGATGCACAACATGGGTCAAGAGATACCCGTTTCCCATTGAATATGGGTCACTTTTGACCCATGTTGTGCATCAAAAGAGTAAGACTAAGAAGCTCATTGGTCCATATTGTGTAATTGTAATAAAGTTGGTTATAAAGCGTCTGCAATACAAAAGGAAAAACTATTGGCAAAAGCATGAAAATATCTCATAAAGCCTTACTGCATGAGTTTAAAATGGATTTATGGATATCCAACATAACTGTATTCTTCTCAATTTTGCACTGAGAGAAGATCTCCTGGATTACGTTCGTTTGTATGATATTACAAGTTGGATTTTAATCAACAAATTCATGTATTGAATTGCTTTCCAATTGTTGCTCCTTTACAGCAAACCAATCATATATTGGATGGGATTGGAATCTCCATGGTAGCTCAGAAAATGGAGGAGAAGCTTCAAACAATTTGTGAAAGTGTATACTTTAAAGCAATCCATGACAGTTTCCTCCAACCAAGAGAAAACAAATGTTGAGCTTGAAAATAATGCAGGCTAATATTTTGCCAATCTCCGAATCATCCAAGAGATTGGAACAAGAACCCCAATCGCCTGGATGAAAGCCCATCATCAGATTTTGTTAGAAACGCCTAACACAGACTTAGTGGCACTTTGAAAGTGGAAACCTTTTCTGCTACGTTACACCAGGAGACATGATTGAGAATCCAGTTAAGTTGTATTGGAGCATAATTTCTTGGCGACTGCACCACTTTAGCTAGTTCCTATTCAAATGCACATCATCGATTTCAAAACTTCAGTACTGGCTTCTGGAGTGCATACAACACGCCAGCTTTATTCTGTACTGCATGACAAATTTGGAAGAAAAAAGCAGTTGTCTGAGTATCAATCTGTATCTTTATCTCTGTTTTAGCTCATGTTTGTTGAAGGTTTGGCAAAGCTGCTACTATTAGCTTCCAAAATCAGACAACAATCAGCTGGATTCTTATGAAAACAGAACAAAGTCTAACTCTGGTGATGAAGATGTGTTTATAAGGAGCATTTGTTATGATTTCTAATTGGATTTGTAATTGGAAGTAGTTGTGTTTTTAGCAGTTTTTTGTTGTGGTAGTGAAAGCTTTACTTGCACTGTTATCAATTGTGAATCCATGTTATTTTTGACGCCTTTCAAGTGATTGATTATTTGTTATTCGCAGCTCCATCACAGAAATATTCGCCTTAATCTGGAAGCCCCACATCCACATCCAACAGGCCGAGAACAGAGGGGCTATGCAAATACATTAGGACTAACGCGCTCGGTGCTACCAAACGGAGCATTAGCACGGCTAATTGAGTTTGGTGCTTTTTGGCCAGGACGCTTCATTACTCTTCTGCTGAAGCAAGATTCGCTGTCCCAACACTGAGCTCATCCACCCCACATGAGATCATCCTCTCGCGCTCCAACATCGCCTCTGAAGGCAGAGGCGCTAATTGGGGTTAGCAGGGTTGTAACAACATCATAATAAACCTCCTTTATCTGCCTACCTAGATCTCAACCTCACACATATTAATTCAAAAATTCTGTTTCTATCATGAGGGTCGATTCAAACTGATGGTAACAAAAAATGCTGCAGAATTGAGATCTTTTAAAAGTTATGGGGGGAAAAAGTTGCACTGTGCCGCACATTGTGGATCCGCGAGCTGACTAATCACAAGGAAGAGCAGACTGGGGCTTTCGCACGGCACTGCTGACAGTTAACAACGACAGAAAAATGAAAATAGGGGGAGAATGGGTAATGTAGGGGCTGCCTCTCTGATGGGAGCACATCGGCTGTGTTGTGGAGTTTGTAAGTGTTTGGGAATTGTACCTACAGACTGTTTGCTGATAGTGGCAGTTAGGGCAGTTAGTCATTATGGAAAAAAACTTACTTTTCATTATCAGCACAAAATACAGTTGAGGCTGCACTTTCTGCACAGAGAAAAGAGTGTAAACATGTCCCCGCTTTTGTTTTCCATACACAAAGCCACTGCATAAATTCCTATTTATTTATTTGCTCAGCGCTGGGACATTGTACGCTGCAGGAAAGTTTTTTGGAAGACTGCTGAGTAGTTCCATCCACATGCACTCATGGTGAAGGCCAGAATTACAAACTTGAGGGGCTTTAAAACACCTTCTATCCTTATAACCTAAGATCCAATAGGGAAAACACACCCAAATAAGAGGTTAGAATCAAAGATTTTCATAGTAAAGTGCTCCAAATAGCCAAAGACTCTGGATTTTACGGAGAAAAACACTCAAAAACCTTGGGGTTTGATGTCTACACAGGACAAAATGCACCTCTCAAAACAAGAAAACATAAATCATTTCAAGGAACTTTTACCTTGAAATAAGTGAAAAAATCTGCCAATAGAACAAGTGAAAAATGGCTTGGTAAGATTTCTTGAAATAAGATATATATACAATATTGAGATCTTAAAAATAGCTGGGAAAACAAATCATTTTAAGCTCTATTTTACCAGGATTGTCAAGCTTAGATGTCTGAAAATAAGCTAGACATGCTAAAAAAAAAAAAAAAAAAAAAAAAAACAGCAGTTTTTCACTCAAAAATAGATTTTTGCTTTAATGTAGCCTCCTAATTTGAGATGCTTTAACCCTCCTGTCGTCCTCATTTATGGGCACCAAAAAATATTGTTTCCTTGTCTGAAAAAAATCCAAAAAATTCTGCAAAAAAATTCCCCAACTTTCTGAAAATTTGCAAAAACTTCAGGAAGAAAATACCAATAATTCCTTAAAAGTTTCCCTTAAAACTTCTATTTTTTAAAAATCCCCCAAATTTGGCAAGAAAATTCTTCTAAATATTTTCAAAAAATTCGGAAAATCTTCAAAAAAATCCTAAAAATATCTAAAGTGATTCCATATATATCAGTAAAACTTCTAATATTTTCTTTAAGAACATTCACAAACAATCAACCAAAGTCCAGCGAAATTCACTGGATTTTGATTGATTTTTTTGTGAATGTTCTTAAAGAAACATTTTTAATATTTCTTTTTTTCACCAAAAAATGTTCAAATATTTCCCAAAAATGTTGAAAATGTGGACATCAGAAGTTTCACTTTGAAAATATTTTTTCCACATTTTCAAACTTTAAAACGGGTCAATTTTGACCCGCAGGACGACACGAGGGTTAAACTTATTTTGAGTTTTCTTGTAAAATTCAACTCAAAACAAGCTAATTTCAAGATTGTTTGACTTAACAAGATATTTAAGATGCATTGTCTTAAAACAAGTCCCTCCATCTTGCTGAAATGTGTCTTGTTAAGTGTATTTATCTTAAATCAAGTGGGATGAGACATTTTGACTAAAAATAATACAAATAGACTTGGTAGGATGTTGAGTTTTTGCAGTGTAGGATGCATCTCCGATCCCATCACCTCAAGCCAAGTCTCTGACAGAGGTCATGTTTCGCCCCATCTCGGCCACTGTCATGAGCCATCACCCTCTTCTTGCTATTAATCTAACCTCCCCCACACACACTTTCCATCCATTCTCCCCTGCCCCCTTCATCTCCATCTCCCCCGCGGAAAGGCCCAGAGTTCTGGTCCTACTTTAATGCCCTGTCACACTTCATTTAGAAACTAAGGAGGAAGAGGAATGGAGTGTGATGTGGGTGCAGGCTTTAATACATACATTACACCGGCACACAAACATACCTGTGCTCCAACTGCACACAAAATGAAGTCCGAAGCTCTTTCTGCTACTGTAAGCTCTTTTCTAAACTGCGCAGACAACCAGAATCCACCCACAGATTTCAAGGTTTTTCTTCTTTTTCAGTCTTCCCTCCTCTTACTCACTTGCCCTGTCTCCATGTTCCATCTCTTTGTATTTTTCCCATTCAGGGCCAAGGCCACCCAACTATAGAATGAGGTCAGAGCAAGTGGTAAAGTCTAAACAAGTAGAAACACCCCAGCTGCTTCAACCATTGAGGGACGCAAATGTACTCTGACACATGGCTGAGCCGCGCTGTCAGTCAAACCTGCATGCAAAACAAGAACCTTCAGCAGTGACTGAAAGGGCTTTCAAACCTCACAACCTTTGTTCATGGGCCAAGTCTGTGGAGCAAGCAAGGTGCTGCATCATTAAGCAAACCGTATGAGGTGTGATGTAAACCGAGGTCTGGCCGAGGGCTGATGTGAGGGAATCCAGGTCTACGCTGACAGGGATGCAGGGCCATCTTGGGTGTGCTAAAACTAGCACAGTGGATGAGTATGGCCTGCTTGTTTCTTGGGTTTTATTAAAGGAAATCTGGTTACAGGTACGTTAGCACAGCTGCCCGGTTTGTTATGTCTGCTTCTGAGGTTGCTAAGGTTGTTCAGTGTCATTGGCTATTGGCATATTTTGGATCAAAACTAACTCAAACATGTACAGATGTATATGAGAAGTTGGCATTTTGAGAGAAAAAGGTGAGAAGTCCAGCTATTGCTTGTTTTCATAGCCTTTTTGATTCTAACCGGGAGGATTTAAAGACATAGACTGGTCAGATCATAAACTAATGGCTGCATATAAGATAAATAAGAATTTTTAAGTATAAATAAAGCTTCAGAATAAAACTGCAGTCTTGGAAGTTCTGTAACTGCTATTTCCTATTGTTTTGGCACACTCACAAATGAACTCATAGCTGAAGCTGTCGGATCCGTTGATCCATTGCGGACACAGAAATTCTCCAATTGATGATCTCAAAGTCTCAAGTTATTCAGCTCAGTCAACTCAGCTTGAACATAAGAGTAGAGGCAATTTTCTACCAAGATCCAGATGTTTAGGTGAAGAAATTCTGACAAAATTTGGGTGCTGACTATAAAAAACTGTCTTTTCACAAAATTTTAAAGCAAGCTCAGGAATCTGTCCGTGATAGCTAAACACAAACCCAAACAATCCATTTCCTACTAAAAGCAAGTCAGCCAAGATTATAACACACAGAGGTATCATATGTACGACAAATACTGTATAGATTTTGCAGTAGACTCATCTTCTTGCCAACCTTGTCTGAAAGCAAAGCCAAGGGGGCAGCAAATGGATTTTCTCATGCGTTGCATCAGTCCTGTATAGTGAAGCCAGAGCTATGGTAACAATATTAAGGCCACAGAAGAAGAAAAAAAGGAAAAAAGAAACTGGAATTCAGCACACACACACACTCGCACAAACTAACAAGTCAGTCCAACTGCATTCTACACGTGTCATGTTGCTCTCACTGGTTCCTGCACAAAAACCACACGGCGGCATGACATTACGACAACTTCAAACCCGGCGAGAGGCGAGAGGCGAACACCAGATGCTCGCGCTCTTTCTCCGGTGTGGGAAATGTCAGCCGTGCAGATGGCGGAGGGTTTTTTATTTCGCTTGGTCCGGTTGCGACCTGTCCCTGTGGTACAGAGCACAACATCTCATCCATAAACATGGTGTTCGGCTGTGGATCTTGTGGTCGTCGTGGCAGACTGCAGAAGAGATGCCAAGCTACTGTACCAGCCTTTTTATTATTCATCTCAGGGCCGCTCTTTGTTTTGAAGCAACACAGACGTAGAGCAGAACAAAAAATGGAAAATGAACCCAACCAATGCAAAAAAATTGCCCTTCATTTAGCGGCAGTTCATGTAAATGCGTTCTTTATGACACGAAATGGCCTTTTTTTTCCATTTTTGATTAGTGTCTGCTGTTTCTCTTGTCTTTTTCCTTGGAAGAGACACCTGGAGTAAAAATATTCAAGGACGACTTTTCCTCTTCTGTTTTTGGCTGCTCTTTGTTCGGAGATCGAGACGCCGCTGTGCACAAGCATGCACATGCATGAACACAGTCTGTGATGCAGAAAAGGCTTCCTGTGGTATGATACAACAGTCACAGCTCAGACATAGTGTCACAGAAGGTGTGGGATTAATTAAAAGGTGGATTAACTTCAGATTTAATTAAAATATTCAGAAAAGCGAACAAATGCGACATGATCTATAGTTTTAATGTTGCTCTCTGAACAAAGAAACTAAAAAAAACCTTAAAATCACCATCATTCATCACTGCATGACAGTATCTATGCTTCCTATAACACTATATTATACATGCATGATAAAAATGACACCCCATCTCTATGATGAGATGAATAATCACACTGGCTGACTCACTCTCATCCATCTATCTCATTTTAAATAGCATTGCAGCAACATTGAAATTCTGTATGCTGTGTCTTCTATTCAAACTCTAATGCAGCACGACGCTACAACGCTCTCAATGTATGGAAACGGTCTGAGAGCCGCTATGTGTTGATGCTGATGGACGAATGGAATGAAGAAACTGTTGCACAGTATAATAAAGTACTAGGAAAAGATCTGAAAATGGATTAAATGAAGGAAGATGGTGCAAATGTAAAGCCAGCATGTATGGGTGCAACTTGCAAAGTGTAGGGTTGGGGTTGTTTTACTGTAGTGTCAATGGTAGCGCCAATGGGAATCGACTATTTATTAAAGCAATCAGAGTTTGGGTCCTGTCACAGCCCTGCATTTACTTTTTTTTTTTTTTTTAAATCAGTGTGTGATCACATTGTTTCCCTTCTCTAAACCAAGAAAGTTCTGGCTGCTTAACTGAAATTCTGGTTGCTTCACTATAAATATGTACATTCAAGTATTACAATTCTGAGGTAGTTTTGTTTTACTGAAGTGTTTCCACTTTATGCTACCTTTCACCACTTCCAGTTCAATTTTCTACATTCTACTCCACTCCATTTATCTGACAACTTTACCAGAATGAATATTTTACATGGAAATAATGGATAATATAAGAAGCTTTTAAAACATAACACATTTTTACAGATTAAACCAGCGGTTTCCAACCTTTTCGTCTTTGTACAAAAAGCACTGTGCAGTCGGGTTCACATTTCAGGTCTCCACCAAACAGTGATATTTCTCATTAAACTTCTCATATGGGTTCATTTAAACAGATATTAAAATTATTCAAAATCTCTCCAAAGATCAAAGTTCAAAGAGAAATAGATTTGTCTGTCAGAACTGTTAATCATCTGATAACTCCTCAGGTTTAATCACTGTCCTTGGATATAAAACTGTATATGAAGTAGGAGAAAGTTCAACACCGATGCTTCACTATTAATAATCTAATGATGTTGTAAATAATAATATATTAGTCAGAGGAACCAAACCAGGACTTTTATTTTAATACTTTACTACATTCTGCATGCGCACCTTTACTTTGGTAGGATTTTACTTGAAATGGAGTATTTTTACATTGCTCTATTGGAGGTTTTATTTTGTGATCATCTTTTTGTCATTTTTTGACCATTCTGCATCTCTTTCTGCTTGTTTTGTGTCTCTTGGGAGATGTTCAGTATTGTTGTAGTTGTTATTTATTTTTTGGTTCTTTTGCAACCTATTGATGTGTTGGGTTAGGTAAGTAACATGATCTGAATACCCCAACTGTGATTTTATTTCACATAACCTCAGTCACTCCTTTACATTCCAATACCATGATCACACATTGCAGAGGAATACAAAGTGTGGCTCTTCCTTGAGGTGACGCATCATGAATGATAACCCTTATCCCTGAAGCATTTGGGTTCACTATCTGTTTGCATCGTTGTGAAATGAGCTGAAACCAACTCCCAGCTCTGTGTTTTGGACTGAGCAAAGTCGAGTGAGCAACAATGTCGGGTACAATAGTGAAATAGGTCAATGCACCAAGGGTTAAGCTAAGACTAGCATACTTTTATCAAAGTTTCACTTCAGTTTTTTAGCTCAAACTACTGCAAAAATGACTGATTTCACCATGACTTGATAACCCCTGGTTTTAGGGATCTTCTCAAAGGGTTGTTTAGCTCTAAAACCAATGAGTTGCCGATATTCCCACCCCCTTCAGGAAGAACAAGCTGTCAGTCACAGATTGAGCTGGATGATTATTGGTTAATTAGGTGTTATATTGCATCTGGGTGGAATTCTGGGAAGCTAACTAGTTGTTGAGGGGCTTCAGGAACAACTTTTATTTGGCACCTCCAAGGCTATAACAACCACAAAACACCTTTAAAATGGATTCTCCCCATATAGGAGCTTTAATAGACTTGTTATCCCCCAAACAAGGTTGGAAATTAGGTTACATTGTGAGTCAGTTGTTTCCAGCATTGTTCACTGGGGGGCCAAAATAGTTTCCAGACATACTACTGTATGTTGGGTATTTCAATTTTGAGCATTTTGTTTCATTCTAGTTTGTTTTAAGATTGCTAATGTAATTTTCCCATTAATAAGTGAGACCCAACAGAACTACAGCAGATTAATTCATACTGATTAGCCGATTGTGTGTATACGAAATGAAATATATTGACTATTATTGGAAGTTGCAAAGTCATATTTCTTGTTTTTTATTTATAATATGGAGAAGTTTTGAAGCAAACTGGGGTAAATCTTTCTGTGGGAGGACGTGATGGGAGGCCATTTGTTTACCACCGCTGTAGCCCTATAAGGCAAATCGCTTTATCAGTGCTGCCTGTGCTATGACATTAATCACACTACATCAACAGCAACAAATAATTCTTTAACTTTGGCTACTTTTATCACTTATAAAATAGTTTTGTCTTGTTTGGATGAGTACCAAAACTCAGCCAATATCTACACCAACAGTTCAATGCAACCACATAAACCGAATATTGGATTTGATTCAAAAAGACTGCCAAAGCTCATAAATTATATCCTCTCCCCATGAATAACTTTTTTTTGTAAGCACACTTGGCCTCTCTCACCACAATGCTAAGGAGGCTAACTGTCAACCCTCAAAGTAATTCAGCAGAAGGTAGAAAACTTTTGTGACAACCAGTTTCTGCAGGAGGCACCTTTATATGCATGAGATCAAATCAAGGACGGAGCAGGGGATTGCGTTTTGAATACAGACATCATATTTGCTATGTGTCCCTGTAGCATGTTGGCGCAACATAAAAAGGAAGCTATGAATACTGTTACAAAGACTCCGGTCTGATGGAGATGGAGATAAAAGAGTATGTGAAAGAAAAAGTGAATTTCTGAATTCATTCTGAGCCTTTATTGTTTCTATATAGTCACTTTAAAGTTCAAAACCCTGACAATCTCATACACCAAGAAGCGATTTCATGTTAAAAATGTCCATCTTTTCTCGCGACACTCCATTCTTTACCTCAACACAGACGAAGTGTGGCGGACTGGGGTGAAATCGAATTGACAGAAGCAGAAACTGTGGTGCATGAAGAAAGTGAAAATAGGGGAGCAGCCAGAGGAGCAAATGAAAAGTGACTATGAAACTCGTGGAGACGGAAAGATACGCTAACAAGACATGACGCGAGTGACAGCGGCCAAATTCATACGGTTTGGTGTAAATCCTTGTTTCTACTGTGGCTTCGCCAATGTCTCGGTTTAAATTCCTGGCAGGAAATACTGTGGAAGATGGACGCTAAAAGCAACAAGCGAGTTAAACAGCGGTGTGTTCTGATTTTAACCGCTGCAGCAACATGCCCTGGTCCAGATCCAGGTCTAGGCGATGCCCTCTACCTGCAGAGTGCTGCTTCAGCTCCATAATGCTCTAATATAACCTACCACTCCCGTACAGAGCTGCTAATAGTCAAGTTCATGAGGAAAAATACACTAAATGAGCACTTTGAGACAGAAATTTTCTCACCAAACTGTGCTAAAATCTGCAAAGTCATTCGTGCCAACAACATAAAACTTCCTCTATCTACCTCAACATGTAAAGTGCATCACTTCCACCAGAAGCCATTTCACAGAAAAGACATCCGTTGTGTAAAGCCTCATGAACTGGGACACCAATTTTCACGTTATGCAATTCTGGCCATACAGGGGAACATAATGGACTTTACTCAAAATGGAAATGTCACAGATGATTACTTTGAAGCTACGCTCAACAGGAAGAGCCATTTGGGGGGAAAAAAAGATGGCAGATTCTGTACGGCAGTGACTGAGGAAAATCAGGGGGGAAATGGTGATAGTTTGACATGACAGAGGCAAAAATCTTATAAATTTCATGCAGTATGTTGATATAGTCTATAATATACATCTCTAATCAGCATTTATGGTATTGATTTCCAATTGTCGCTCATCCTCCAATCATTTTTAGACTCTAAAAACCCAGAAACATGAGGAGAAACTTCAAACCTGTCATGAAAATGTCGGATTTCCAACCAAAAGTGTGAAAATGCAACTTTACTCCTCCGCAGCACATCAATATAGCAACTTTCTTTATGTAGTTGTGGACTCTTTGCAGTGTGTTATCTCAGCTAAATGTCCTCTTACACAAATCACGCCTATGTAATTTAACAAGAATGTCTGAGAAATGACTCCGCTGCCAAATTGGCAGATGCTTTAGCTCAGGAGAAAACATGGCGAGATCGTATGACACATCCTCGTGTCTCTATGTATGGGAGCGTTTCTCCCCATATGGGAATTTGTTTCGCACATGCTTCACACTGCATGTTGTCGCCATGTATCCCATCCTTTTTACAAAATAACACAACCCCCCCTTAGTAGATAATGATGTTTAGAATGACAGACACCAATAAATCTAATTGGAAAAAATACAAGAAGACAGTCCTTATAAACACATCTTGCCTCATAATCACCAGAATTAGACTTTCAAAGGGAATCAAGCTGATTGCTGTTTGATTTTAGGAGCCACAAGTAGCAGAATGTCCTTCCATGCTGGAAATTTGTCAAAATGTGGACAAATATGAGCTAAAAAATGCATAACTGAGCAGAAACGTAAATGCAGTTTGATACAAAGCGGTTGTTTGGATAAGAATAAACGCTGACTGATATGAACAGGTGTGAGTACTGAAGCTGGAGCTGCTTTGAAATCTGTGATGTGAGGGTTGATGGTAAACTAGTGAAGTGGTGTAGTTTGGACAGATGAAAGGAAACATCTTAAGATTAGATACAAAATGGTCAAGATATGTGTTTTTGTTTTACATCTGGGCTTTTTTTCTCAGGAGACTGGGGTTTTCTGCTGCCAAAAAAACTCATGTCCATCCATCAAAATGACATATTTAGCTATTTTTTCAGTGAAAACAACCCTTTTGTGCCTTTAAGATTGCTCAGATGGGACTTTTTACTGTTGCCGTCTATAAAATGAAAGCTTTTGTTTTCATCCAGCCCTCGCCATACGCTGCAGCTGAGCACACCAGCTCACCCACAACTAAGACTAAAACTGCAACACAATGACAAGTTGTAATACAGAAGTTATTTAGCCACACTAGACAATAGTTCTGAAGAGGAATAATGACACAAAGAAACATTTGATACATATGAAGCCTGAATCTATCACCATGACAGCTTATTTCACTTATGTGTCTTAGAAACGCCATATGGATGTCTTAACAATGTGAATGTGAAAAACTCCAATTTTCATCACAGGAGCTTGTTAAGACTGCCCAAAGGCAGAGTGAAGGCTGTAAATCTGTGTTTTTTCCAGCATCTTTTCCCTCAACTTCACCGTTTCTGCTCTCTGTCCTTTATTTGGACACAATTGCTGAGTTATTTTTGTTTACTGCACTCTTGTCCTCTTCTGTGCAGATCACGTATCTGGAAAAAAAATCTTTTTGCTGCCAAAATCACTTACAAGACCAAAACTCTGTGTAGCGTTGAGCTTTCAGCGCACACCGTAGATGCTGAGATTTCCAGATTTGTTGTGGCTCGGGGCTAAATGCTTCAGTTTCGTTTCAGCATGACATTCCCATAGCAGCTGAGGAGTTTCTCTCGGGGGCAGTGATATGGTCTCACTCTGTCTCTACCACAACACCATGTGGGAGAAAACCAATCCGAGGCTCCTGCGTCTGAGAGCTCCGTTCAGATCAGCCACCGCCTGCTTGCAATTACTAATCATTGGCCAGGGGTAGCATGTCAGAGATGGTTGGCTTATTATGGGCTGTCCGACGGCAGCACTGCGGCGTCGCCACGGCTGCAGCCCGTCCAAACCTCAGCCGATTATTCTTTTCGGTCCGCAACAATCCTGCCATCCTGGTGCTTTTTTTTTTTTTTTTTTGTGCAGAAAAGTGAGTGGGAGGGTTATGAAGACAGGAGAAAGAGAAGGGAGGTGAAAAAGTAGCAGCAGGCGATGAGGAGGAGGAAGAGGAGGAAGAGGGCAAATATGATGATACACAGAGAAAAAGGAAGATAAACAAATCTCTGAAATTTAAAAAAAAAAAAAAAAAAAGCCAAAAATGACAGAGTGCCTTTGGGAAGCTTCGGGGGGCTTCAGGAAGCCGAGACAGAAAAAGAAGAGGAAGTTTGACAGTGGTGAGGTAGGGAGGGAGGGAGGGAAGAGCACACTAATGGGAGCATCCCTACTCCCCCTTTACTGCCTCTGTGTCTCCCCTGATGGAGGCCCTCTACCCTCAAATCCACTAATCTGACACTTCCAGAGGCCGGGCACGCACACATTAGACACTCATATTGACGTGTGCGACTGAGTGTGAGCTCACACACACACACCAACACACACACACCAACACACACGGCAGACGTACACACAAGAGACCGAATGCCAACATTAATCAAACAGACTGAAGGCACGCACATAATTACATGTATAAACAAACACACACACACACACACTCGCAGAAATTAACATCGACACCCACACGCGCAGCAAACACACAAAAATGCAAATCACCCCCGGTTCCTCCGCGCGCAGTCAGACATGCGCGTCGACGTGCGCACGCATAGCTGCATCCACCGGGTTAAATAAGACAGGCCGGTCTGGAGTGTGTAATTTGCAACAAATGGCTCACTCTCAAATTACAGGTGCCTGCAGTATTGAATGTGAGCCTAAGTGGGCCCATTAAGGCCAAATTGGACTAATTCAATCCACAGATCTAATTCAGTAATGTGATCGCCGCGTTGTTGGTGGAATTCAGCGGGGTTCGTCCGGAGCCAAGTTCAGCTCCGACTCGATGGCACCCGGTGAAACATGCGGGGGTACGACGCGTTGACGGGGAGGTTAATTTGTACGGATTCGGGGCTTCGTTTGACGGCTGGGGTGTAGTCGCTCAGAGGGGCGCCGCAGGATTTGCCGAGCTTATCCGCGGCGATCTTGCCATGCAGATCGACAAAGATTATCATTCAGGAGGGTTCAATCAGAGCAGATGGATGAGAATTGGCACGCACCGTTTCCATACATCTCCTATGTTTCTGCGAAAACATGGCATCCAAAAGGCCCAGAGAGGGGTGACGCTGGGAATAAGGGAAGCATCTTACTTATAATTTATTTGAGGCTCTGATGTACATAAATAGAGCAGACAGCTGCTGAAATATGCAGCTGCATCTGTTGCACAATTTGAACACATAGGAGATAATTGAAATACCAGATTTATGGCGCTATTTGAAAAGCAAAACAAAGCATAGATTGTAGATTCTATTGTTAAATCCTTGTCTTCTTGTGTGATTTATTGGAGCATAAATAATCTTTTGCAACTAATGAGTATTGTCATTATCAATCCAGCTGTTTCAAGAATAATAGTTTTGTTGATGAAATGTCAGAAAATATAAGAAATGTATAGAAATAGAAATCTATTTGTACGGAAAATATCTTAAATGCAATATATGGTTTGATTACTGATCAGTGTATGACAATTCTCATTTGTACAGTTTAAAGATGAAGCTAGAAAAACAACTAAAATGGTTCATTATCAAAATAATTGTTTTTCTGAAGCTTTAAAATTAACTAATATAATTGAAATCAGTGCTACAGGCCGATAATGTGTCAGAAAGCTCAAAACATTACAACAAAGGAAACAGAAGGAGTGTCTGTAAAAGCAGAAAAGCAGTAGAGAAGAGTTACATGATGCTAATAAATAAAACACAAGCAAATCAAGAAGCATCTCCATTAATTTGACGACACTATAAGGCACAAAAACACAACCAGAAAATGAAATAAAACAGGACTAAGTTAGGACACAAAGTACCTAGAGGACATTAAACTCTGATGGATTTACAACATTTACTGTATTCTTGGAGGTGTTGGTTACCATCAGTGCAGGCCATTATTAATATATTTCTATAAACTGACTGTACATTCAGTTTAAGAGCATCAGGTCTCATCATTTACTATATATGCATGACTTTTTTTGTCTAAATGTGACTAAAAAACACCTCAGTGCTGCCATACTGAATAATGATTGGTTCGTTTTTTAGGTGTGGGTCACAGCAGCAGTCATAATGTGAGAATCTGAAGACAACTTTCTCACAATGTCATCGAGGACCACCATTTTTGGAGACATCATCAGTTCTTTTACTATGTTTTCTCTACAGCAAACCAACATTGCCATGTCTCTGGGCCACCGTAGTCCGTCTATGAAAAGCAGCTGCCTTTCCATGATGGAATAAAGAGTTTAAATGACCTTTAATCCACACGTGATGCACTTGGTTGCAAGAAAAAAGGAATGAGGGGTTCGGAATATGTTTTATTAACTTAGCTATGTGATGACCGGCGTTGGTTTGTCTGTTTCTCTGTCTGTTGGCAACATTAATCAAAAATAGAGCAACGGATTTGGATGAAATTTTCAGGGAAGGTCAGAAATGACACAACGACAAAGTGATTAGATTTTGGCAGTGATGCTTTTAGTCTGGATCCGTGGACTTGTTAAAGATTTCTGTATCATTGCGACACTGTAACCATGACAACAATGAACGCTACGTCAGCTGCCTGCTGATGAGCACATGATTGTGATCCTACTCCAAATCCACCGTTGCGAGTTTTTTGGGACTTATCCATCAGAAATGATCCAAGGAACAACTGATTAAATTGTGGGGGTGTTTCTGAGTCCCATCTATTCCTGCCGCCGTTACATATTTAAGTCACGCGATTCGGTATCCGTACTAACATACACATGCATAACACACGCCTGTCAGTCAGGCTTCAGAGTGCATCATAGCACAGAAACAGCTCTGGTGAAAGTTACTAATGACCTTCTCATAGCGTCAGATAATGGACTGGTCTCTATACTTATTTTATTGGACCTTAGTGCAGCATTCGATACAATCGACCACAAACTTTTATTACAGCGACTAGAACATTCTATTGGCATTAAAGGGACAGCACTGGACTGGTTTAAATCCTACTTCTCAGACAGGTTCCAGTTTGTGCATGTCAACAATGACTCTTCTGAGCATACTAGGGTTAATCATGGAGTTCCTCAGGGTTCTGTCTTAGGACCAATACTGTTCACATTATACATGCTTCCCTTAGGCAATATTATTAGGAAGCACTGTATTAATTTCCATTGTTATGCTGACGACACTCAATTGTATTTATCTATGAAGCCAAATGAAACTAATCAGCTAGCTAGACTGCAAGATTGTCTTAAGGACATAAAGACCTGGATGACCTATAATTTCTTACTACTAAATTCAGACAAGACTGAAGTCATTGTATTTGGCCCCAAACATCTTAGAGAATTGCTTTCAAAGCATATAGTTACTCTGGATGGCATTACATTGGCCTCCAGTACTACTGTGAGGAACCTCGGTGTTATCTTTGACCAGGACATGTCCTTTAACTCACACATAAAACAAATCTGTAGGACTTCCTTTTTCCACCTGAGAAATACTGTGAAAATCAGGAACATCCTGTCTCAGAGTGATGCAGAAAAACTAGTCCATGCATTTGTTACTTCTAGGCTTGACTACTGTAATTCCTTATTATCAGGTTGTCCCAATAGCTCTCTGAAACATCTACAGCTGATCCAAAACGCTGCAGCCAGAGTACTGACGGGAGTTAGCAAGAGAGATCATATTTCTCCTATATTGGTTTCTCTTCATTGGCTCCCTGTTAAATCTAGAATAGAATTCAAAATCCTTCTTCTGACATATAAAGCTCTTAACAACCAATCTCCATCATATCTTAAAGACCTGATAGTACCATATTACCCTAGCAGAACTCTTCGCTCTCAGACTGCAGGCTTACTTGTTGTTCCTAGAATCTCTAAAAGTAGAATGGGAGGCAGAGCCTTCAGTTATCAGGCACCTCTCCTGTGGAACCAGCTCCCAGTTTGGGTTCGGGAGGCGGACACCCTCTCTATTTTTAAGACCAGGCTTAAAACCTTCCTTTTCGACAAAGCTTATAGTTAGGGCTGACTGGGTGACCCTGACGGGGTGAGCTGGTGTTTTCATTTGCACAACTGACTTCCCCTCTTGACGTCCCTTTAGTTTGCCCCTAGTTATGCTGCTATAGGCCTAGGCTGCTGGGGAACCTCTCTGGATGCACTGAGCCCTTCTCTAACTACCTATGTATTTACTATATATACCATTATTGCATTACATTCACTCTGTTTCTTTCTGTGTCCTTTCTCCGAGTGTCCCTGGTCCCAGAGCTGGATGCTGGATGCTTCAGATGTGTGGCTGTGTTTTATGGTCCTTGTGTCCCACCCCCCCACCTCTCTATCTCTACCCCTCTATCTGTATCCCTCTATCTCTATCTCTATCCCTCTATCTCTACCTCTCTACTTCTTCTGTCCCTCTCAACCCGCCCGGCCAGCAGGCAGATGGGTCCCCCCACATTAGAGCCGGGTTCTGCTCGAGGTTTTTTTCCCTGTTAAAAGGGTGTTTTCCTTGCCACTGTCGCCTTTTGGCTTGCTCTGGGGGTCAGGCATATGGGTTCTGTAAAGCGTCTCGAGACAATTTGACTGTAATTGGCGCTATATAAATAAAATTGAATTGAATTGAATTGAACTGTGCTCAGCACAACGCCATTTTGTTTGTCTATATTAAATGGCCACATTCTCTGTTGCCATGAGTTCTGCAACAAATTTTTTCAAGATTTCAGCCGCTCTTTTAGTGCTTTTCTTGTTGAAGATGCCTCGCTTCTGTAGAACTGAGTTAAATAAAAGAAAAAATGTGTTAAAGGTACAAAATGACACCTTTTTACCAGTTCTTCTAACATCATTATCAAACTATAGTGCAATGAAGTAACAATATACAACACAATTAGTCTGGGTACCTGTGCAGAACGTACCAGTACTTATATATGTAGATACTGGGGAATAAGATGTGCATTATAAAATAAGACAATTCAGTGTCTAAATAACCCCCCCAAAAAATGTCAGCCATACTGTTGTGATTGTTAAAGTGCTTGGTTTCTAATATTCTGCTTTCCATTGCCTTTATCTGACAGCTTTAGCTACTGTTAAGGTGAAGATTTTACACAGTGGAAAACATAACAAGCTTTTAAAATACGGCACATTGTTAAAGATTAAACCGGCCGTGTGAAGCCGGTGTTGTATTTCAGACGTCTGTGAGTTGTTAACGGCTCCACCAAATAGTGATTTTTCCCCTCTGAACCTCTCACATGGTTCCATTCCAATAAATGTCCAAATACCCAGCAAAAATCAAAGACTGGAGTCCAAAATAACACATTTGTGCAGCACAATTTTCAGTTTAAACTAACTCCGTCTGCAGCAGCTACCATAATTACAGGCTGCTGACACGCTGAAGCTTCATTAATAATAATTTAATGATGTCACATATGATAATGTGTCAATCAGAGGGACCAAACCAGCGATTTTACTTAAAAAAAATAAAATTTTGCTGCTAAGTAGGACTTTTCCTTTAGGATTTTTACTTGTAATGGAGTATTTTCCACATTTCTGTGTTAGCACTTTCACTTCTTCCACCACTGGTGGTCTCATGTTTTTGTCATTTTGTGTCCTGATTTTGACATTTTTTGTCTCATTTGTGTAATTTTTTTGTCTCGTTTTTGTCATTTGTCCATTTTTTTTCGCTTTGTAACTTCTTTGTCTAATTTTTTGTCTCTTATTTGTTTTGTTTTGTGTCATTTGTCTCATTTTTTGTCATTTTGTGTCTCATTTTTGTAATATTTTGTCTTGTTTTAGTCGTTTTTTTCTTTGACTTTTGTCGTTTTGATCATAAAGTAAAATACTATATACCTATTTGTGACTAAATGTTTTGTGCCTTTGTAGACACTCTGGAATTTGTAGTGTTCAAATGATAAATTGAGGCATAATGTTGCTGAAATTAATTTTTTAAAGAAACTTCAGGCTGTTCATCATGTTTTGTAAAAAGATAATTCCTTAAATGTGAACATTTAATTATTTGAGATATATGAAGCAACGCATCACTCCATCTTAACTGAAATGTCCAGATTTTATGGTCCTACTGTACCCTATGCTGATAAAATAAGCCAATAACGTAAAATTTCCTAATTTTAAACACCAAAATTACATCTCAGTGGGTCATACGTACCCTACAATGGAAAAAAAAGCCGAATTTGGCAAGAAAATTCTTGTAAATATTTTCAAAAAATGAGTAAATATCTTCCAAAAAAATCCTAAAAATATCTAAACTGATTACATATATATCAGTAAAATGTCTATTTTCTTTAACAACATTCACATTAAAAACAACCGAAATCCAGTGGATTTTTGTTGATTTTTTGTGAATGTTCATAAGAAACATTTTTAACATTTCTTTTTTTCCACCAAAAAATGCTCAAAGATTTCCAAAAAATGTTGAAAATGTGGACATCAGAAGTTTCACTGTGAAAATATGTATTTTTTCCACATTTTCAAACTTTAAAACAGGTCAGTTTGACCCACAGGAAGACATGAGGGTTAAGCTATATTTTACCAGGATTGTCACTCTTAGGTATCTTAAAATAAGCCAGACATGCTTAAAAAACATTGCAGCTTTTCACTCAAAGATAGATTTTTGCTTTCATGTAACCTCCTAATTTGAGATGTATTAAACTCATTTTGAGTTTTCTTGTAAAGTACAACTCAAAACAAGATATTTAAGATGCATTGTCTTAAAACAAGTCCCTCCATCTGCTGAAATGTCACTTGTTAAGTGAATTTATCTTAAATGGGATGAGACATTTTGACGAAAAATAAGACAAGTAGACTCGGTGAGAGTTTGAGTTTTTGCAGTGTAGTCGATGGAGCTGCGTTCACAACGAGCTGTACCGTGTGTCATTCACTTCTGTGTTGTTATTGTGCCGCCCGTGTGTGTTTATGCGTGGGTGAATGTCTCATATGCATCCATGCATGTCTAAAAAGGTCATCTCTAACCAGGCTGCGGCTGCGACGGCCAGACGGGGCCTGAGAGCGGCTCGCTACACTTCCTCATCGCATTAGCATAACAATAAAGAAACCCACACGCTCACATCTCCCCGCTCGCGCTACAATAATCACTTATTTACCTCCCTCCGCAGGGCTGTTTCGTGACCTTGAACGCAGCCGTGGGCCGGTGTGTTTAAGCGTGTGTGAATTAATGGCATGCAAGTCTTTGTCTGTGTGTGTGTGTGTTTGTTTCAGTACTGTAGCAGCAAAAACATCCAAACTGGCCCCACGAAAGCTGCCATCACATCTTTGGCAACTCCTCCCTCTGTCTTCACACACACACACACACACACACACACACACACACACACACACACACACACACACACACACACACACACACACACACACATACACGCCACTGAAACTTGGGGAAGAAAAACAAGTGAAAAGGAGAAAAAAACAACATGCCAGAAATAAGGCAGCCGACACGTCGGTCCTGTTCCGATTGGCTGAGCAGTGGTTGAAGGTTATCCCAGCTAACAAACATATCACACTAGCCATGGAAGCTCACACACACACACACACACAAAGGTGTACACACCCATGCAGCCTTTTGTGGATAGAAATGAGTGTGTAACCTTCAATTTTGTGGCAGCGAAACACAAGCCGTAACAAACAGTGCGTTCCTCACATCGGAGAGGTTTATCAAAAACCAAAAGTAAATGTAGTAAAGTCTGAAATGTAATAAAAGCAGGTGAGTGTTTTATTCAAACAGAGGCTGGGAGGCAGCAATAATTCTGCTGGCTTAGTTAAAACTCTGCAGTATCTTTAAACAAATCATTGCAGCTGTGGATTTTAATTTCGTACAGCACTTGACTGCAGCAGGCTTTTTCACACATTATTGCCTTTTTGGTATTAAAGGGAATCGTGGGTGCAGTTTCCACGATGCCCACATCTCTGAGACGTTTGGACTTTCACACCCACCTCATGGTCTGAGTTGAGTTCACTCCCAGCTCTTGTTTTCTGCTCTTATTGCAACAAAGAAAGGTTTTCTCCAAGTAACACCACAAAACATTCAAGGGGAACATCTGGATGTTACATTTCGACCATTTTTGTGTCCATATTCCTTGGGTGTAGTCATTCAAAATTGCAATTTTTGCTTTGAATGTGGTTGAGTAAGCCTGTGTGAGTTAGTTCTTATGGTGTAATCTGAGCATTCTGATTGGTGGAGCTTGTTGGGACCTGTCACCTGTCTGTAAAAGGAGTGTTCCTCCAATATCTCACTAATAAATGAATGAATCTCTGTATGTGTGTGTGTGTGTCTGTTCTCCACATTTCTCAACAACCATTCATCCAGTCCACTTCATGCTTGGTGGGCGCATTGCAGGGGACCTAAGGAAGTGTAGTGTAGAGTGTGAAGTCATTTGGATAAGTTGTTCACAAATAACACAAAAAACAAAACACTAAACCACAGCCGTGATGACTTAAGTAAGTCTGGGGCGAGTCAGCTACGTAATCAGCACCATCGATCATGACAAGCTGTGGCTAAAAAAACGCAACCGCAATCATCTAAAGAGTACTTTCGACAGAGAAGCAACAAATCCAGTGCACTGTACGTACAGTAAACGGTTGATTGCAACACTACAGCTGCACAAATAGATTGCACCATCACGTGGCCAAGCAAACTGACAGGCCCATAGTAGACAGACAGAAATTAAGCATCAGGAAAAGATCAGACAGTAAAGATGACATTTTTTTTAATAAACTATGAAATATCAGGTCCATCAACAACCTTACAACCCCATCTCCTTGACCATCCAGCACTTCTTTTTTTGCTAAAACAAAAAAATACCAACAAGAAAAACCATTTCTTCAATCCAGGAGCAGAACATAAGCTCCACCTGCACAGTGTTGAAATGTAAAGAGACCCAGTGTCACTTCCGATGTGAAAAAATATACAGAACCTGAGTATTTTGTTCAAGGTGTAGATGTGGAATATTGTGTCCAAACCCTTTGTGTCACCACACATCAACAAAGACCAAAAAACAAGTTAGGAAAGCTGCAATAATTTCCACAACCACACCTAAATCCTCAAAGAGAATCTCCCTACTTTGCATACAGTTGTTCTTTGTATGCCACAACAGACAGACAGACACCAGGCGGGATCATTAGACATTTATGAACACCTCTCTCTCTCCCTCTGTGATCGCTGATGTCAGCCACAGCTATTTCATCTCACACTCGACTGAAGCCAGCAGTCACAATGAATTAGGGAAAGATGGGCAGGTTTCGGTGTTAGCTGAGGGCAGCATCGGGGTAATGTCGAACTGTCGGGATCTAAACCGATCTACCTTCCCGGCAACAATACTGCCATGAATGATTTAGACCGGGTAAGAGAGAGTACAAAGCTTTTGTTTGGCTCTCCCACAGGACCCATCCTCCATTTCACCCCGTCCGAAAGCAAAATGCTGAGGGTAACTGACTGTAAAAAAACAAAAAAACAAAAAAGGGTGTGGCTCAGTGGATGCATTTTGCTTCTCCGAGCACAATAGAACAACAACAACAAAAAAACGCCCAAGGTGCACAAAACTGGACAGCCATGGGGGTGATTAATTGGAATACCTTCGGCCATGATGTGTGATCAATATGAGCTTTCTTTTTTTTTTTTTGGTCGGTCGAGCACCACTCATGGAGGGGTGTCAGTGCTTAAGGGTGGAAATGGATTGCGCACAATAACAATTCACTCCAGTCTGCGGGGTAAAGTGAAACATCCAAGCAATTACTCAATTAAAGTCGAGAGCAAACAAGGTGATTTCACGCCTGCACCCGCGGACCATCATTGGATTTTAATCATTGGAGGGCATTCTGGGAAAAGCTCCAGATTTGGTTGGTTCGTGATTCAAAAAGCTGTCTTTTTCACACGGCTTTGTAGACTCGTTTGTTTGATTAGCTCCTTTGACTTCCGAAACTTCCAAGGATAATTCAAGCAATTTTGCAGATGAAAGACATTGCAGTAGTCGCGAGGAACGACACTACTACATTAATATATGAAATGTCTGGTTTGGGTCATGTTCGAGAAAGCGGAGATGGCCTGAAGTCAGTGTTGGCAAGAATCAAGTCGATTCCAACTCCTAATATGTGTTCCAAACCTTAGCAAGTCATTTTGGCGCTACAACAAATTGGCTAACATTATTGCTAACCACCCACTGAACAACACTCAAACCTTAGATTTCTTCATCATGTCGACTGTGTCAAGGATGAATTGATACGATGCTTGTAGAATACATACCACCACCTCTTGGGGTGCGGGTGAACAGGGGCTCTAGTCCCAGACGAAGCGGCCTGGGTACGATTCTAGCTCATGGCCCTTTGCTGCCAGATATAGAAAGTTGATTCTACCGCTAAATTACTGATCGCTGAGTGGCCAAATGTTGCAGGTTGGGGGACAGATGATGGAAGATGTTGGAGATTTCTGAGCTACAACCATTGAGTGTCAACTTACCTCCAGCTCCTGGGCCAATATATAACTGTGGGACTTTTTCTAACATAGTTGACAGGTATTATAGTTGATATTTTTGCTGTTTTCAGGTCTAAAATCAACATGGCTGCCTATAACCAAACACCACATGGCATTTTGACAGAAAGATTCTTCTAAATATTATATAAACAATTGAGTAAAATTGAAAGTTATTAGTTATTAAGTTAACTCAGAAAGCATTGGAGTCTTGCCAGCCTTTTCTTCAGGAGGAAATGACATCATGTGGAGCAGGTCATGTGATCTGGAATTAACACACTTCCTTGAGAGGTATTTTTGTAATGGGGAACTTAGTTGAAAGGGATTTCTCGGACACAGATACGGTTTGTTATTTTCCATATTAAATTTGATATATTGTTAATAAACAAATATCTATCATGATTATCTCAACTTTACTAAAAAGAACACAATCGAAACTATTTTTGAATGAGCTCATTTCATTATTGTTTTGCTAATTAGAAGGTGGTTGTTATTAAATTGGGACGGTTAGTTGACATTTTAGTGATATCCAGTCATTTTTTATTAATAAGTGATTGTATGATAAATAATGATGAAATTTGTAAAGATATGATCATGATTGTTTTGCTTTTGATAAAAATGTATGCAAGATATATCCCATGGACTTCAAAAGTCCCTCAATTATATATTGACCCTCCTGCAACATTATTGCCCGCTGATGGATTGAATAGAAACGTGGAGAAAAGTTGTGCCACTGCTGTATTGATTTATGCAGGTCATTAATTAATTAGTCCGTCTCCAACTGCACAGGATAGCGCGAATTCAAGGGTAGTGAAAGTGCAGTCTGACGACGATTTCATCGATTTAAAATTCGAAAAATGAAACAAAGCCGTTTGAACGTCCATCCATTATCTCCACTGATTCGTCTTTTTCTGAAAGAAGCAAAGAAATTCATCTTAAAATCTCAGCTGATTTTAACACATCCGTTTCATCCCCAAACCTGCAGATTCCCTTTTGGCCCTGTTGCCCTTTCATTATTCAGGCTCTCATTTTCCCTCCTCTCCAGCCTACTGTCTGCCTTCCCTCCCCCCCCGTCTCTCTTCTCTCCATCATTTCCCTTCATCCTCTCACTCTAGCTGCCTCCCCCCACCCCTGAGCAGGTGAGGAGATCAATCAAAGGTTTGTCAATTCTCTGGGCAGCAGCTAACACCCAGATGGAGGAGTTTTTTTTTTTGTTTTTTTTTACCATCGACCCGCGCCTCGTTGCCAACATCCGAGGGGGTTTGTAGGGAGGGAGTGTGCGAGTATGTGATTGTGGACATGTGTGTGTGTGTGAAGTTCGAACAAAGAAGGGGAGGCAAACACCGTCCTCCTTCCTCTTTCCTGCTGGATCGACTTGTGGTTACTCTTCCCTCCCTTTGTTTCCCCGGCATCGCTCAATCACACCGCTGCTGTTATTTAGCGAGCCCTCGTAGCGGTGGAGATGTCTAATGATAGGGCAGGGTGGGTTGTGCTGCTGTTATTAAGATTTCACAGGAAACACACACACACACACACACACAGGCCCGTCATTGTCCTGTCACAGCCGCCAGCTATTTTTGGAAACTTTGCCCACAGCCCTCTCTGTACAAATGCCTCCCCTCTCCTCCACCCTCTCCTCCCACAGCACCCGTCAACCCTCTGTCGCCCTCTGTCACCACGCCAGCCAATCACAGCCCTCCCCCGAGCGCCTCTGACAGGAAGCAAAGCTGACAGTCCACCAATCAACTAATAACTACCGTCTGCAGAGAGACACTGACGAGGCTGGATACGGGATGCAGTATTTATGGTTATTTATGGTATAATTACAGCTTGATTACATGAAAACACTTTGCTTTGATATGAGTGAGGCGAGCTGGCAATGCTCACGCACACGGCAGGCAGGGTGGGAGAAGGAATGTGATTCTGACGCATTACGATTCTCTCCATAAAGAAGGCACTGATGCACAAAGCTGGTTAATTGGTTTATGAATGGGAATTTTTTAATGACAAGGATGCGGCTGCGCGATTAATATAAGGCGAATAATTTAATACAACCAGGAGTTGTTTCAGCCAACTGGACTGTGAAATGTAAAAGAAACACGACAAGCGCTGCCTGAGAACACAAAACTACCTCAAAGGCAGCGGAGAATGATTTCAAACTACACTGTCAATTTCCTCAAGCTGAGAGAGAAAACAGCTCAATATGCAAGTTGAGTCACGCAAAGATTTAGAATTCCGATGCTGCGACGAGACACAAAGGGCCCTATTGTGGAGCTGTTGATACAAGGTAGAGCAATCTGGTAATCTTTCGCTAACTTGTGTTTTCTCAAAAGCAAATTGACTCAGTGGGAATTCAAGTGTAGTATTAGTAAGTGATTCTTGTAGTGAACATTTCAGATGCAGGAGAAATGGGTGGATTTAAATATCTGACTGGCCCCAATAGTTGGTCTGAGCACCTAGTGTTCTGGTCAGCGTCACTTAGGTGCCTGGCCTACATCATTAAGCTCACAGTGCCTTGGGAGAGCTCAGTAGAGGAGGCCTATAAGCACAAGAAGCTGAGGTATATGGAGCTTGCCTCTGATGCAAAACAGCCAGGCTGGAAGGTGAACGTCCGACCAGCCGAAGTAGGCTGCAGAGGCTTCGTAGCAGTGTCAACATCCAGGCTTCTCCGGGAGATGGGAGTATGCGGGAAGGCCCACCAGCAGGAGATCAGGACCTCTCCAGAGCTGCTGAAAAGGGAAGTCAGTGGCTGTGGATGAAGAGCAAAGACTCCACCTGGGCCTTCAAGTGAGTAGATGGCATCCAGGGGGTGAACCTGGGATTCACTGCTGAACCTTCTGGAGGTGTCGTGGGCCTATCAGCGAAACACAGAGGAAGGAGGGCGCCCACTTGATAACCCAGAGGATGCCCTCACTCACTCACTGGACCATCCCAGAGTCTTAGGTGTCTCACGTATGCAAGAAGGGATATCAACATCTAGTCCTACACAACAGATCTCCAAAAAAGAAACATGAGATGGTCCCCACCAGCAGTTGTGAATGTCTGCCAGTAGAAGTCCAACAAGGGATGAACCACAAACTTGCTGATCTGCAGCATCACAGCTTATATAACTTAAAGAACCTACTGTTAACGTCTTAAAGCCATTTACCACAGGGAACCTTGAAAGGTCATACAGACTTAAAAGATCACAGTAATTCTGAGCTGCTTTGGTGTCATTGCAAAGGATCGCATGTTAGCTGCACTCTGAAAGGTAATTCATGTCCACCTTCTAGTGAAATGCATGGCTGCAATATTCCTTAAAATAAAATCTAATTTACTGATTTGGATAAACCTTTTAAATTGTAGTAACATTATAATGTTGGTAACTACATCAGCTTGTGTTAGATGATTTAAAACTAAATTCAAGATGAGATAAGTAAATGTAACTGGTTTGATAACTTAGTTTTTCCTTAAGTCTCCTTTCCATCTATGAAACAGTGGAACCACTTAATTTTTGAATTAAATTACATATTAAAGACCTGTATTCATAATTATGGTGATTACGTACATAGCACTTAAAATAACATGGAAATACTAGTTGGAACTACTTGATTTTTATGAGTAGTCAATTGTAAAAATGCTACCAAACATTAAGTAATTCTAATTGAAATACCTTTGATTGTAGAGTGGAAGCTAATTCAATGTATTTTGTTGACTGAGCATAATTTAGGAGTTGTCATAACTCAAGCTAGAACTTTTTTTGTTCCAATCCAAACTTTATCTTTAGAGTGTATGGAATGCTGTGATGTTTTCATCCATTGGTATACACCAATAGGCCAGTGAATGATATTGATCATCTCATTATAATCCAGTGTTCTACTGGGAAACCTTGGGTTCTGGCAGTTATGGTGACGTTACTTTGGTATGTACCACAATCAATCAATCAATCAATCAATTACTTAATCAATCAAATTTGTATAGCACTTTTCAATGCAAACAAAAATGCAACACAAAGTGCTTTACAAAAATAAAAAAATGTGATAAAACAGTGCAAACAACCTTACCCCTAACTCCATTTCCACCCTCATCCCCATAGTCAAGTTATCAATAAAGGAGTTGATAGGGATTGAGGAACTGAGGAAATGCTATCTTATATAACACATGCAATGAGGAAACACCAGACGAGATCAATTTAAATACATTAAAATAGACTAAAATATGTAAACAAATGGCAAAAGCAATAAATAAAACTAGTTCTAAGAAGAGTAATATATAAAATCTATCAAGACTGACTAAAAAGGTAGGACTTGAGTTTCTGCCACACCACAAAACCTGCTCAAAAATGGCTCGAGGAGCACAACCAAGAGCCCAAAGCGTTGACCCAGACTTTAAACTCTGTACAATCTGAGTTCAATAATCATCTCCAGTGATCTGGCCTCATTGCTGAAGGCCACACCCAACAACCTGCAAGACCCAAAGAATCAGCTGCCAATGTCACCCACAGAGGTGTCATGTCGATGCCCCAACAGGTCAGGGCTGCTATGACAACAAAAGGAGGACCTACACAATATTAAACAAGTGGTTTTAAAGTTGTGGTTGGTTAGTCCATATAAAAGATTTAATTTAGATTAAAACCAAGAGCTCCTTATTGTGGCTGTCAGTCATGTTTCGATATCAAAGGAAACTAGAAGGTAAACTGATTGTACATACAGTAGAAAATCAGAATGAGTCATGTAGCCATTTCTGTGTTACGTTATGACATGATTGTCACAGAGGAATTAATCTGTTTCAGGAATAAATCAGCAAAACCTTATTTTCAAAAAAAAAACCTAGCTGGGCTCTCTTAAAGTCACCTTCACCATCTTTTCCGATTCCTTCCCCGTACATAGCTATACATCACAGATAATGGCTAAAGACAAACTCTTTTCGCTTATTTCACTCAGTGGAGGATGGGTGGAAACATCTCCAAATGAAGACCAAGCTATCCTGTGACGTGAGCTGACAAACCAAGTGCCCCGGTGAACTTTTGAAGTTCACTTCACACATCGAGATTCTCCTTCAAGCCCACCGAGAATACATATGGTTAATTGAATGCTGAAATAGTCGGACACTTAATTCTTAAGACTCACTGGCGAACACGGCCACTTCCTGCAGTGCTGTAATTGCCTATGCTCCTGCGGAAAGGACACCTGTAATCATTATAGCAGCCTCACCAGTACAAACCGCAACAAAAAACAATTCATAAACAGATTAAATGAAAGAGGTGGCAGAGCAGAGGGAAGAGGGGAAATTGAGGTTAGGCTGGGAGAGAAGAGGAAGTGAGCAGAATGAAAATGCAAAAAGCTCGGGAACAGTCAGGAAAGACAATCTTGCAGGAAAATGTTGGCAAATGAACTAACACCTTTTATAAATCTGCTCTGCTTTAGAGACGTCTGCTCACTTCAGGCTCCTCTCATTTCCTCTTTCAAATACAAACGGGAGTGTTCTGCGCGACGCTCTCCAGACAAACCTGTCTGGAGAAACTGTTTGTCGCTGACGTTGTTATTTCAGTGTAAATCATTAAGCGGCTTTTTGAATCAAAGGAGCTCGCGGGACGGCGTCTGGCGAGGCGGCTTGTCGAGGAAGCTGCTGCATGCTGCTACGACAGCCTTCCTCTCTGTCATCATCATCCGGCTGTGGAGACTGTACCTGACAAACATTAGAGGAGAGGATACAGTGGAGCCGCTTTGATGGAAGTTACTGTCATTTCAAATGAAATCAAGTTCTGGCAGTCAGGAACAGGCTGCTTGATGTTCTGCCAACGCTGGGCGAGAGTGGGTTTTAAATGAAGTGGTTCAGCCCTATGGGAAGGCTTTTGGTCACCATTTGTTGTTGGTATGAAGAACTACTTTACGATTATGAGGTTATCCCTCTGTTTCCACTTCTACACCACAATCAGCTGTATCTATTCATAAACATTGTCTTTTTTCCAATGCAGAGACTTTTCCAATGGCAGAGGAACCACTCGAGGAACTTTAAAACAGAAAAATAAGAATGTAAGTTGAACTGGAATTATGACTTTTGAAAGATACATCCATGCAGACGTCAATAGAAAAGACTGTTGTGGGTAATTGTAGATTAACTGCACATTGAGCGGGTTATCTAAGTTCATTTAATTCAATGCATTTGAGTACAAAAGAACTAAACACATCTGGGCTACCTCTGTGCATGTTCACCAACCGCCACTTCAATTATAGTTCCTGGTACCATTAAAGATCTGTGTTCGAACTTTCTCATGGCTCAAGAAGTATCTTCATTAAGCTGTAAAACTAGCATTCACACAGTAAGCAAGCACTGTTTGTACTGAGGTTTATTCATTTTAGGAACGCATTACAAGGCTTTTGATCCGTCAGATAAATTCTGTCTTCTCTTTAAATATGGCACAGATCATTCTGTTAAAGCTTTTCAGGCCTCTAAACGCAGAGTGAGTACTGATTAAGACGAGCTGTAGGTTTCTAACTGTAAAAACTGCTGTGGCTTGAAATGACTCGTTTCACACTTTCAGCCGATAGATGAGATAAAGCTGTTATTGTTGGTTTTAGATCCCAAGGGCAAGAAGCATAGGCTTTCATTCATTACCTACACACCACCCAATGATGCTTATATCCAACATATGTGAGAGTGTACATTCTTGTAGTGTTTCCCTGGAGAGGTTCTGGGAAGGGTTTCATCCCAGTGCTTCATCTAAAAAGCACTGGGATGGTTTTGTTTCGAAGTCAATAATATCTTCCCCTCTCGTCATTTTGCTTTATATTATCCATTTTGTATTCTTAGGCTACTATTTCAGTCTTGTCTTGACACCTTTGTCAACTCCACTGATTCTCTACCAACCTTTCAGTCCTGTTTCACACTTACAGCAAAGCTCGGCATACAGCTTCCTCAACAACAGTCGCCAGTAACCATCAAAACACCACTCAATGAGAAAAACAATCAGCAATTGGCTGTTTTACTCCAAATTTAAAAGATGCACTATACCATCTCCAAAATGTACATTGTTCTGTTATGTGTTGTTTGTCTTTTCTCTGTCTGCTATTCTCAACAACGAAACCCTTATCCCCCCTCTCACCCCTACCAATCGAGGCAGATTGCTGCCTTCCCTGAGCCTGGTTCTGTCAGGGTTATTTTTTCCTCCTTCTTCTTGGTTCCTTCCGATCCAGTTCGACGTCCTCGTCATGCCCAATCTGTACGGAGACATCCTCAGTGATCTGTGCTGGTCTGACTGGAGGACTTGGAGTGACGCTCAACGGCAATATTGGTGCCAACGGAGATGCCATCTTTGAATCGGTCCATGGTACCGCCCCCGACATCGCCGGCCTGGACCTGGCCTACCCGACCGCTCTGCTGCTGAGTGCCGTCATCATGCTGCGTCACATGGGTCTCCATGACTACAGTAACAAGATCCAGACACCATCAGAGACAAGAAGGTTCTCACGAAGGATCTGGGAGGAAACTCAAAGTGCTCAGAGTTTACAGCTGATATCTGCTGTCCTTCCAACCGTTGCCAAATGTTTGATCAAGGAAACTTTGGATTGTTGGGTTCTCTGTTCAAAATGACAATGGTAAATGCTACGAGATGACGTGTTGGCACAATATAAATAAAACTGTCTTAAAATTAGTTGAATTGAAGATAAAAATGCAGTTTTGTGTATTATGATTATGCCCATTTTTAAACAACAACAGGAATCACTTAGTGCCTTCTACTGCCCCAGAAGAGAACAACTTCAGGCTTCCAGAAAAAAACCCTTGTCTGGAAGCAAGAGTAGCAGGGTTGTGATCCTGCACCTGCACCTGCACCTTACGGTTTATTTATAGTACAACAGCTAACATAATACTGTCTTTCCAAACAGTTCCTGGAATTCTTCTTGTCCTCTTCAAGAATTCATTCTAAATTCTGACAAAAGAGCTTCGTCAGACTGAAACCCCTTTCTTTCTACTGGCCATAGGTCTCTATTTTTGACCCCATTTATGTAACACGCACACATGTACCATTACTAAGTGTACTGGTCAGCTCTAACCCAAAAATACAGAAGAATTTAACTTCTAAATAAATGATGACCTAAGAGCTTAGGCGTGAGTTTGTTTTTATAGTCCAACATATCAAACAGCTTGGCATACACAGCCAGAATAAGCTGCTTCTTCATTTTCTGGGTTACCAGAGTGATGAGTCACGCCCATATGATTGCCTGAAACACTCTAAAAAAAAATGATGCAAGGCGACCACATGCGGCTACGAACGTCCTCCCCTTTTACACATAAAAAAGTGCCTGCGCATACCAACAAAGGACTAATTGCATTTACATCTAAGCCAAAACCTGCTTTCTTCCACAGTGACTGACGCTGATCAGAACTGATTGGATTAAGCTTAAAGAAGCAAACACAAAGAGAAATGGACGGCGCAAAGGGCGGGGAGGAGGGCAGATAAAAAGATAGAAACGGAGGCCTAAAGAGGCCGAGAAGGGAGGAAGAGTGAATTGAAAATATCTATGAGCACCACATAATTACTGCGCTGTTCCATTATTAATCATTCTCGGGCCAGATAGGACTTGCATGAGAGTTGTATACATAATTAATAATGGCGACTGGAGCATCCTTTGCTTTCTATTCGACGGAGGACGGCTGGGTGACACAGAAAAGAGTGACGGTTGAGGAAAACTTAGAAACCCAATTTAACCGGCAAACGAGACACTTTCCTAACCTTGTGTTGTGTTGCGAGGTTGGCTCTGAGTGATCTCTGCTTTCATTGAGCGCTCATATTCCGCGCACAGGATTATAATTAAATCTGAAAATTAAAAGAGGGA